>NW_023502373.1:0-42116 GCF_013396075.1 Fusarium subglutinans
AGTTCTTTTTATATATTAAATATAATTATTAAATAAGTTAAAAAGCTTATTTTAGGTAATTATATTAAGTAGTTAGTATACTGCTTAAACTAATTTAATAAGAGTATTATTTTAAGTTAATAGAAACCGCTACTGATACTTATATCACGCGCCTTACACATCTCGGTCATTATGGACTGGAACCGAGAGCATGCAGGCGAACAGACCAGGGAGGGGAAGAAGATCTATCAAGGTTCTTTGAGACTGGCCGAGATGTTGGAAGAGACTGTATCGTCTGCTCCTCTCTAGGACGACTCTGAACTTGCCCTGAAGATAACTTTGGGCCCTAATCCTTACCTCCCCGAGTGTCTGCACCTGTTAGACAAGCCGCATTCAAAGAAAACATAACAAACGAGCAAAGACTGAGTCATGTGTTAAATCGATCAAAGCCTTTCTTGAGACTAGATACGCCGAGGCTTGGCAGCGGCGGTAATCAACGGAAATATCAGTAGTCGCTCTCGGCATCGGGGAGGACTGAACCTACTCCGCACCGATTGGACAAAATATTTAGCCTTAAACAATTCATGATCTAAGCTTACTCCCAGAGATATCTTCAAGTTAAATGGTGTATTCTTTGCCGATTATCCGTACAAAGTTCAGACCTTTCGGCGCCGTGAAACATGGGGTTCGGCGTCGGCCACCGAAACCGAGATGCTCAACCCCGCGAATACGATGCAGATCTTGTATGTGATTGGAACCAAGCGGGCATGAATTATGCGGGGATATTTACCTCCGGCTGGTCACCGCGAGGTGAGATGCAACGGTTCCTTTCGCCTCGCTTAATTTTTCTATTTCTTGGCCCTTCTCCTCCTTTGCCAGAGTTTTCACTGACTCTTGCCAAGAGATATCCTCGAGACTTGAGGTTACGACATCAAGATGGCGGCACGAAACGACTTTGATAGCAATCTCGAGATGGCTGGTGATGAAAAGGTACGCCTCCCGCCTTCTCCAATAACGCCCCCAACTGACGCCCTTAAGCAGAACTCCGATTCTCGGCTGGAGAGCACCACGGCAATTGATCCAGGGCTCGAGAAGAAGCTGGTGCGCAAGCAAGATATTCGCATCATTCCCTTGGCTGCGGGCATCTACTTGCTCTGCTATTTAGATCGTTCCAACATTGGCAACGCCAAGGTTCTCAACCATACGACCGGTCATGATCTTCTCACGGAAACCAACATGACCAACTATGACTTTACCATTGCACTTATGGTTTTCCTCATTGCGTATGCTCTCTTCGAAGTCCCGTCCAACTACTTTCTCAAGAAGATGAAGCCCAGCAGATGGATTGCGTTCCTCATGTTTGCATGGGGCACTATCACCATCTGTCTTGGTGCAGCTCACAGTTATGCTGTTGTCACGGTTCTACGATTTCTTCTCGGTGTCTTTGAGGCCGGCTTGTTCCCTGGTCTAGTATACTATCTAACTTTCTGGTACAAGCCTGAAGAGCGCTCAGTTCGTGTCGCCACTATCTTGGCATCTGCGACACTGGCCGGAGCTTTTGGTGGCGCCATCGCTTATGGAGTCGGCCACATGAATCAGGTACATGGTCTTTCTGGTTGGCGATGGCTGTTCATCCTCGAGGGTATCCCTTCCGTGATCTCATCAGCATTCGTCTGGTTTGGACTCCCAGATTTCCCCGAGTCAGCTAGCTGGCTCTCTGTGGAAGAAAAGGACATCGCAGCATATAGACTCTCTGAGCAGGGATCACATGGCGACAGCAAGTCCATGACATGGGAGGATGCCAAGTCAACCCTGCTGGAAGGGCGGCTCTGGTGCCACTACCTGGTACGTGTTGCTTTTCTCTGACAGTAACACCCTTTGCTAATCGCGTCAAGATCTACTTCGGCATTTCAGCCCCATTCTCCAGTCTATCGCTCTTCACGCCTTCCATCACAGCCGGCCTCGGGGTACGCAACAGGATTATATGATATCTTAACCAGCTAACAGCATATAGTTTGCGGATCTTAGAGCCCAGCTGATGACAGTGCCTCCTTACGCAGCTTCCTACGTCGTTACATTGCTTGTTTCGTGGTCAGCAGACCGACATAATGCGTGAGTAATGTATCAATCTCTCTGGCATCAACATTGTCTAACTTGACATCAGCCGCGCTCTTCACTCTGCTGTGTTCTCCTTGATAGGTGCTATCGGCTTCATTGCCTCTGCAACCCTTCCCGCCAACTCTTACAGTGTACGTTTGCCCGAAACTCTAGTCCCATGCAAATCTCTAACTTGATAGCCTCGCTATGGTTGTCTGATCGTGGCGGCGTGCGGATCATTCGCCTGTATCCCTCCTCTTCTAGGCTGGCTGTCGTCCAACCTTCATTCCACGGCGGCCATCGGCTTGGCCATTGCGCTCAATATTTCCATGGGGGCGCCCGGTCAAATCGTTGGTGTCTGGATCTACAAGGCAAACGAGGCCAAGAAGGGCTATCCTACCGGACACTGGGTAAACGCTGGTCTACTCTTGTTTGTGAGCGTTGGCTGCGTCGCTATGCATGGTTACTATGTCTGGAGAAACAGACGGGCTGCTGGTACCGACCAGCCTCGCTTTAAATACTAATGGAGCAGTAGAATGGGGACCAAGTATCGGCAGATGAGTATTTTAAGGCGGATGTAGCTGCAAGGCTTGCAACTTCTTATCACGTCAGAAATTGGTTACATACCTTGATCCTTGAAAATCCTTACTTTTCTACTATCATGTGGCAGTTGTATGTAACATATACTAATATTACATATGTCGATAGAGATCTCAGTAACTATACTGAATCTAAGCCTAGTGGAATTACATCTTGACATCGACAAGTCAGGATTCAGGCAGTAGACATGTCGTGAAGCTTTCCTATGGTAATATATACCCCGAGAAGCAATTTACATGATAATGTGGTCAAATTATTCCCATTCGAACCAATCCAATGACTTAGAGGAGCCCAAGGACTGTATAGTAATTCGATCTGATGCGACGTGCTATATATCATTTTGAGAATGCTGGATCACTGACTGTACCATTCCAATAGAATCTCTCTACATAAGAGGATTACAAAGCACAAAGAACAATTGCCAAGCTCTTGAGCTTCTCAGAATGTTTTTTCTAACCATAAATATGTGGACTATCTACAGCATTTCATTCCTGCTGGACGGCTATCTTTGCAGGCAACGAACCAATGGTAGACTCATACGTATACAGCTCCTAGTAGGCAATACATACAAATTATTATGTGCTTTCTTGCTTCATCAGCAACTGCGACACTCTAGCGTGGGTATCTGAAAAGGGCCAATTACGTGGTGCGTAGGTTGACTGACGCGATCGGAGGGAACGATTAGCACATACATTTGGTCACATGGATCAGCATAACCCCAAATCATGGGAATAATGGTATATCTTCCTTTGCCAACAACATTTAATTGATTTTCTAACAACTCTTATAACTATCTTGCATTTTTGCTATTTCATATCAGGCCATGGCAACACTGAGAGATCCAGGCCCGCAAGGCTACGTGCCCCTGGCCGACGCTTCACCAGAGAGCACTGAGGATCATGTAGTTTTTGAGCCAGTCAAAACGTGGAAAGGATACATATGGGATACATGGGAGCTACCACAGGATCAGAGGCGTTTACTGTTCAAGGTCGATGCCTTCATCCTGACATTCGCCTCTCTGGGATATTTCCTTAAGAACGTCGATCAAACCAACATCAATAACGCGTTTCTAAGCGGCATGCAGGAGGACCTGGAGATGTTTGGAAATCAGCTTGTGACCAGTGAGTATACATGTGGTTCTTCCCTTTATATCACTTCTCACACGAAAGACAAGGTACCTCCATTTGGACATTTGGCTATGTCATCGGACAGATCCCATCAAATCTGCTGCTGACCCGAGTCTCTCCACGATGGGTCATTCCGTCGCTTGAGGTGGGGTGGGGTATAGCAACAATATGTACCTCATCAGTTCAATCATATAGGAGTCTTTATGTATTACGGTTCTTCGTAGGCTTCTTCGAGTATGCAACTTCCTTGCTCAAGCCCCTCGCGGTACCATATTGTCGCAGGTCACTAGGCTAATATCAATATCAGATCGGGATTCTATCCAGGAATTCATTATATGCTTGGCTCCTGGTATACACCTAGGGAGATTGGCAAGCGAGCCATGCTGTTCTGGCTGGCTGGCTCGGTTGGATCCATGTTTAGTGGTTTTCTTCAGGGAGCTGCGTATACAAATCTTAATGGCGTTCACGGACGTGCAGGCTGTAAGTCCGGGATTTTGAAGGCCTCAACCACTCGCCATGCGAGCAGCTTGACAATGTTATCTGGGGATATCTGACGCTAATCCTTCTTCTAGGGCGTTGGCTGTTCATCATCGACGGCCTCATCACCATCCCACTGGCAATAGCCGGGTATTTCTTCTTTCCTAATCTGCCGCAAGATGGAAAGAGAACTTGGTGGACAACTGAAAAAGAACATGTTTTATCGGTCAAAAGAATGCAGGCCATTGGGCGGGCTGGCAAGCAGCCTTGGACCAAAGATAAAGTCAAGAAGGTTCTGTCCAGCTGGCACACTTACCATCTTCGTATGTCATTCCTCGAAAGCCCTTTGAGGTCTCTAGACTGACCGACAGCGTTACTGTACATTCTCTGGAACAATGGTAACCCTCAATATGCTATGGGCTACTGGCTGAAGAGCTTCAACGACCAGCCTCCTCCAGTCCCTGGGACCTCGTTCACTATTCCTGAGATCAACACCTGTAAGTCAATCCCCCGACTATATCTCCACCATTATTCCTCGTAACTTGTAACTAATTCGTGCGTCATCAGTACCTATTCCTAACACAGCGATCTTCCTTGTAATGGCACTGACATGGGGCTGGTTGTCAGACGGACCGCTACAAGGCGCTCGCTGGCCGTTCATTTATGCCGGAGCCATACTTATCGTAAGTCATTAAACATAGCAATAAGCTTGGTAGATGTTCTAATGCCCGGGTCTCAAAAAGATTATTTTCAACATCCTCCTTTTGAACATGCCACTCTACTCCAATGTTGATGGAAGGAAGGTTGTCTACTGGCTTAGTAACATTGGCGTACGTTTCATCCTTTTCCTGATAATCTATCTAACGCAGACTCAGCACGGAGCCGGTCCCCTGATCCTCAGCTGGATCAATGAGATATGTTCTGCCGACACAGAAAAGCGAGCCCTGATCGTTGCCATAGCCAACGACTTGGCGTATGTCGTGCAGGCAGTTGTAAGTTAGTAATTTGGCACCTTGTTTCCGATACTGATGCTACAGGTGCCCATGTTTATGTGGAAAACGACGGATTTTCCCGCTGCAAGGAAGGGATACACGTACTCAACCATTTTGCAAGTACTGTTGAGCGAGTACTCCCTCTCCTCCATATCTTCACGAGTACTAACGTATGTGCACAGTTTTGGAGACTGTTTTCATTCAGTTATTATTGTGGCGCGATCGACGAAAACCTGTGCGGTCTCGTGGTGCTGAGTCTCCGCCTCCACCTATATACTCCGATGAGGAGGAGGGTGAAGGCGGTAATAAGCCAGGAGAGCCGCACTACTCTCATACTAATTAGACAACGATAGACCGAACTGGAGTATTGATTACAGATACGAAGCTTAACGTGGACATTTTGGATCGAAGGATATATAATTTAGTCTCTTAATTCACTAGCGTTGCATGTCTAACTCGATTCTTTCTCCAATATCCCTACGCCTAGCTAAAAACACTCTCTATCAAAGGATCTCACTACGCAACAGGACTTCTAGCGGGCAGCGGCGGTGGCGGCCCAGGAGGCGGTGTGATGAAGCTATCAACCGTAGTGTACGGCGACTGTGATGATCCATCGTACGGTGACCGAAAGTCATCCTCCAGCCGAACATCCTCGTAGATGCTGGACTTGTCGTCATCAAGCTTCTCCGGATGTGCCAAGCTCTTGTTCTCCGGCGTCGTGCTTGTGATGGGCGTTATCAGGACAGGTTCTGTCTGCGTACTAGCCTCAGATGTCGTATATGTCCTGCTCGGCGTTGAGGCATAGCTATCTCGATTGCTCCTCGTTCCTGTTTCTAGACTCCTTCTGTAGAACTTTTTGTACGTCGGACTATTGGGGCTGGGGTTGTACTCGAAGGCTTGACTTGATGGCCTTGAGTGAGTTGCAGCATCGCGGATCTCGAGACCTTCTTTCTCGAGGGCGAGAACACCATACGGATCGGGATCTTCTGGGTCTGGGATACCGAAGACTGTTCCCTCACCGGGAGCCTCGACGTCGACATCCCCTGGCGCAGGTTGTCCCTCTAACTCTTCCATCAATTGTTGGTCGACATCTTCTCGACCCTCGGCTGCCTTCAACGTCTCCATGAGCATTTTGATCTCAGGAGGGCGACTTGTTTTGCCAGCGAGGATGTCTGCCACTTTAACGCCCTCCTGTCCGTAGAAGCGAGCATTCTCATCGGTTCGTTCAATGATGACTGTTCCGTCAACTTGAACTCCGGCATAGAAACCTCTTGACTTCAAGTAAGTGAAGACGGGTCTGTTGGCTTGTTTCCATTTGCCGTCATTTTCCAGCACTCCACCTGCTCCGACGGGTCCGGCAACAGCACTGATCTCTCCTCCGAGAGTCGCTCTGATCTTAGTAAATGCATCCAGGGCTTTGCGGTTGTTGATGACAACGACACAATCGTAGATATCGACTCCGACGAGGAAGCCAAGACCTGCTGTGTGCAGCAGGATTCCAGATGGAGGAGACCATGAACCATCCTCCTCATTTCGGGCTACGAGGACTCCGGATCCGCCGGCTCCAGATACCCAGAGACCGGTTCGCATGGTAGTGAAGATGGCTAGACCGACGGCATTCTGTATCACTTTTTGTGGAATTTTCTTCAAGACGCGCTGCTTTTGCTTGGGACCAGCCTGTTCGCCATCGGCCGGCTTTTCCTCCTCGGTATAGAAGCCATCCTCTGTCATCTGGTCAGTCTGAATGTCCTTTCACTCAGCTGTATTTTTGGGGTTTGACTTACTGCAGAAGGACCTCAAAATTCTGGCGGCCTTATCACTCTCCTTGTCCAGAGTCGTGGGCCAGAATGCCTCACTGCCGATACGATTCGAGAGTCGATTGATTGGAGCACCCAGCTTGTCAGCCCAACCCCACACTTTGTCAAAGCCCTTCTTGCTCGTGGTCTTTGTAGTGTCCCATGATGGGAGCCTGGCCTTGACTTTCTGCATCTCGAAAAGAATCTAGTTTACAGGTAATCAATGTGTAGAACAAGGGAACTGCAATATCACGCGCGGGATTACATGGAGTTTCAGCTGAGTCCAATACTGGCTGTTATTTAAACGCGTAGCCCAGCCCAGCCCAGCTCAGCAGACGTCATCCCGCCCCGTTGACTAACGTCTGGCCCCGAACTTCCGTCTGTTCCGGGGCTTGCCACGGCATGTCACCAACCAGGCAAAGCCATGCGGATTGTCCGGCTTGAGATGACTAACATTCGCTCAGTTTGTCAGAACAGCTTGCGCGGGCTTTTCGGTCGGGAGCGCCGCAGTACCCGCGACACCGCGATCCCGAGATGAGCCAACACTTGGTTGCTGTCGCGCCAAAACATGCACATGCCTCTGGACGCCTGGAGGCTTTTGGGCATGTAGTCAGGGCGGGCTTCAGTGGATTCCAGTGGGATAGGCGATAAGCCATACACCAATAAGATGTACTAGTATCATCGCTGTGGCTAGCGGTGGACAGAAGTAGATCTTAACAGATAACAGTATCCACTAATCCTGATCAGGCAATCCTGAACCCGCCAGAGCAGCTCTCCTTGATGTCCCCTGCAACTCGGATTTCTCAAGGCCATTTGAGGCTCGCCAACATTACACAAACAGTCGTAATTCCAACATTTGCTCTGCAGTCTTGATGTGCGGTTGGTTAAGGATAAGTACTTAAGCAGTTATTCATATGTATAGTCGCAATCACCCGTACCTGCTAGCTAAACCCAGAGTTCTAGCCTGAACCACCTTCTTATCTAGGGTAAGCACTGCAGTACTTCACCTCTTCCACGGTTCGAGGTCTCCATAGAAGGATCATCCAAGAGTCAGCTTACGCCTTGGAAAGGCATCCAAAGCCGAAAAAAGGCTTTCCGAAATGCGGGAACTTTTGTTGAAATGCGAAAACCGAAGTAGATGACTTTATTTATATCCTCCTGCCTTGCCATAACTAAATGTTGCGTTATCACTCGTAATCTACAGCCTCTACTCCGTAAGCCTCTAAGGTACCGACTGTATAATCAACATGGGTGGCGGCTTGGATCTTTCGAAGCGAGTTCGTCTCCGCGAACTCCTGCCTGAGCTCTACTTGGGCAGATGGGAATCGGGTCATCTAAACTCCATTACCGATGTCCCAGGCGTCCTTGTTCACACCGAGTCGATCCAGCCAGACCAGGATGTCAATACTGGAGTGACCACTGTTCTGCCCCGAGCAGACTGGTTCGACTACTCATGCCACGCTGCCATCTTCAAGTTCAATGGCTCTGGGGAGATGACAGGATCTCACTGGATTGACGAGTCGGGCACATTAACTTCACCGATTATTCTGACGGCAAACTCATCGATCGGAGACGCCTTTCGGGGCGTGTACGATTATGCCACCAAGTATCATGCGACTAAAGAGGGTGATGTGAACCTGTTCGCGTTCCCTGTTGTGACTGAGACATACGATGGATACCTCAACAAGCAAAGCCGCTTTGCATTGACTCCAGATCATGTTGTCCGAGGTATTCGCAATGCGTCTGCCGATGCAGTACCCGAAGGTTGCACTGGAGGCGGCACGGGAATGATATGCCATCGGTTCAAGGGAGGTACGGGGTCCAGCAGCCGTATTGTGCCTGGAATAGACAGCAACGGAAACGCGAAGGATTACACCGTTGGTGTACTTGTTCAAGCCAACTATGGCCTCAAGGAAGACCTTCACATTGGTGGTGTTCCAGTTGGAAGAATCCTGATAGCAGAAGCTCAAGCGCCTTCCTCGTCAGAAGCGTCCGCGATTCACGGGCCTCACGTCGACGGTAGCATCATTATCATTATCGCTACAGACATTCCTCTGCTACCAGTTCAACTTCAGCGACTTGCCAAGCGCGCTACTGTAGGACTGTCACGCGTCGGCGGCTATGGCAGCAACGGTTCAGGCGACATCTTCCTGGCCTTCTCTACAGCTGCCAAGATCCCCATGCAACGTCTCGAAGGCAGAGATTTGGACCCCTTCAAACCTACGTCCTTCGAGGTTGGGACTGTGCACAACGAGACGATCAATGGCGCGTTTGAGGCTGTTGCTGACGCGACCGAGGAAGCCATTTGTAATGCTCTATGTATGGCAACGACTATGACTGGATACAAAGGACGCACTGTAGAGGCATTGGATCTCAATAAGGTCAGAGAGATAGTGACAAAACGACTGTGAAGAGGTACCAATGTTGCTGCTTGGCCATTCAGCGGGACGCGACATGCACGCGACAGGTTGGCGAAGAAGTGACAATTCATGGCAAAGCCAGGAACGTAGAGACTTTACCCGAGACCTGAGGAATACAGGAAGAGGTCATCTTGATGCAATAAAACCAATCGGGATTAGTTGAGAGCCCTACACCTTTGAACCGTCTTTTGTTCCGCTTGGGTTCGAGTCCGAATCACGCGACGCGACGCGTTGGTTTGGCTTGTTCCATGAACGGACATCGGCTGCGCAAGGCCATATGCTCGGAACCCAGGAAGAGCATCTAATACAACCTGATATTAAACGAATGTCTCTTTGCGATTGTTTTCATGCGCAAAGTGAATAAAAATGCAATAATTAGAACATATATGGGCCAAGCATTTGTCGCGACGTATCGCAATATCTTCGCATGCCTTACACATAGCACAGACAATACCACGCGACAGCAATTATCTAAGATACTTCCGTGGCGAAAGATTGTTGTATATTGGCACTGACAATATTTTACAGACTATCTGGTTGTATGAACAGGCGACTCTTCTGATGGCTGGGGCAGTATAGTACAGATCTATGACAAAGGAAACTAGGGAGTGGACCAGTACGATTGTGCCTGGTCCTTGGTAAGAGCTTCAACGTTGATGTTGTCAAGCTCAAAGTCGGTATCATCACCATCATCATGATCCTTCCAAGATCGCTCAGGCTCGGCCTTCCGTTCCGGTGTCTTGTCACCATTCTGGGAGACTCTGGCAGACCTGTTTGAGGGCCCAACACTATTGACGCCAAGGTAGGTTGACTCCTCGATCTCTTCTAGCTCGCGATGTTCCATGGCACGAGACGACCTTGCGGTCTTGGCTTCATCAAACGTGTAGTCGTCAATCCTCCTGGTGCGTCCAAGGAGCATTGAGAGGGAAGGGAGGCAAGCTGTGATGAGGCCGATATTGACGTCAAGGGAGCTCCATAGCTCTGCAAATGGGTTAGCTCGATCTTGGGGAATGTGCATCGGGGATAGAACTTACCGATTGTGCTAAAGGAGCGGAACGACCCGTTGTCTCCGAGCTCCACGTTCAGGAATCGGACTAGAGAGATGGCGATGTCAAGAAGACCGACCAATGACACAAAGTACAGACCAAGCTTGGCTCGCTTAGTCAAATCGAGATCATGAACGACAGTGAATGGGAGTATCAAGACTGCACTATGTTAGCGAAAGGGTTGACTAAGAGAGGTGATATGTTGCCAACGCACGGAGAAGACTGCCCAGGAAAGACAAAGCCCAAGAGACCTGAAAGACAATACCCTGCCATCGCCAGTCGCATGCGGTCAGAGGCCGAGTAATGACCCTAGCAGATGTTAGCAATGACCCACAAGTGAGACATCTTGTAAGACATACCAGTGCCTCTCAATAGGCATACAAGAAAAGAGCTGCATGCAAAGAGTCGCGGCATACGCCAGCCCACAGTAAAAGACAGTGATACAGAGTGTCTTACGACGCCTTCCCATAAAGGCTGGGAAGATCTGGAAGTACATAGATAAAAGAATTGCTTTGGATAGATATGTTGTCGCGTAGAAGGGGATTTCGCTCGCCCAGGACATCTTGACGCATGTTAGTCCCTATCGCATTTTACATGTTTGCACGAATCTTACCTTGTAGATGTACTCAACCTTCTCTTCACCCGGGTTATAGTTCTCGAAACCAACACTGATTCGAGGCCTTAGAACATCGAGATGGTAAAACACGACGTCGAATGCCGCACACGATATAGCGGCACATAATGCCAGGACCATAAACCAGTCACTTGTGGCCAACTTCTCCCTCTGGATTCTCAGTCGGTAGAAGAACCTCGTAGCAATAATAACAGCCGCGAAAGCGATAAGGCAGAAGGTTGTGCCCTGCGAGACATCAGTAACCAGACTTCACTTACACTGACGCAAGCGATGTAAGTGAGACATGTAACGTACGATCACGGCTGTACCCGTAGGTGGAGTAAAGGCTTTTGTCAGAGTCATTTTGTATAAGGAATGTATTCAACTGCACCGAGAATGAGAGACAAGGTGAGACAAAATTGTAATGAGATTGAAAACAAAGGCACGAAATGGATGCGTCCTTGTCTTATTGTTCCGCAAGGCCACGGCACTAAGTTGGATGCGGACAGGGTCCTGGAATGCGGCGGCGCTTTTCGTGGCGATTCGCCCTGACTCTAGCCTTGCCTAGCGTCATGAAATGCAAATCGTAAGTGATTTGACAATTACTAGCCAGGGCGCGGAACCCGTGGAGGCTTGGGGTTAGGTTTTGCTAGACGACATGTGCATTCCTTGTCCGGACGGTCTGATAGATCGGAAGGGCAGATAAGGTTTGATAGGAAGGGGTCCTCGATCGTCTTTGGTATGGTTCTAACTCTGATCTGGGGCTTTCATCGCGTTATTGCAGGCGTCTTGAACTTTGCGGGGAGGTCCGTGGTGGTCTAGTGGCATCACCTGCATGATGCAGGAACCCGATGTAAGGGCGAGAACACAGGCCAAGACTCGATGTGAGCTTGTTGGACGGAAGAAAAGTGCTTAACATCGAAGCGGAACACAGACTGATAGCTAACCTGCTTTGTTTGCCTGGTAGACTTTGTCGATTTGACTCGTTCAGTACCTGAGTCGCAGGCCTTTCGCGTGATTCGTGTAAGAGTTTTTCAAGGCGCCGCCATGGCTATCGGTCACGCAAAGCCACTCGAAGCCGTCTCTGCCTCCAAGCAACGTGACGCCCAGTGATTGCTGACTGACAGGTCGTGGTGACGTACTTGTTCACATACCGCATGCCGCTGAGGATCGGCACTGATCTTCCCACCACTTTAACTAATCTAGAATCACGGAGCTCAAGGGAATGCAGATTCGACGTCAATCGACGTTAGAAAGGTATGTGGTGGCACTGGAGCCGTTGCCAATCGTTGGTCACAATGACATAGTCAGTTAATGGCTTCGGGGCGCCGTGATCTCATCAGAAGAGTGCTATCAAGAGCGTCATATCAGTCTGATGCTTTCTTGTTCCCTGAGGAGAGGTTATCGTCACGGGTTTAACGCGAAGCTTTTAATCACCGTCAACACTGCCACACACTTCACCATGGACGTCTCTATTCTGAATATGATGCATTCTTATCAATTTTAAACAGTGGATATGCCAATATAAGGTACAAGATAAACTCAGCAAAAGGTATCCTAAATTTACCCTAAACTTGTAACAAGTTACCCGTGTCTTTTTATTCTTTAGGTAGGATCGAAGTGCCGGGCTTTCTTTCCTCCCCGAGCCTCTATATGTACTAAAGGCGACGTGACGATTCTGAGAGAAAGATCTCCAGAAGTGGAGAGTGAAATCTACTGTTTCTGTTCCGCGATCAGAGTATCGAAAAGTCCCATTCTGACAGTATCCAGCTCCTCAACATCCTTGATCTCTTGTTCAATCTGGTCAAGGCACTTCTGCTCGCTGTCCTGCTTGGGCCTCCAACCCAAAGCATTCCCATTCGCCGGCTCGAGATCACCACTGAGACTGATCAGCATTTGCATCATTGTGAGGTCAAGAGAAACCTACTTGGGCATGCAAATGGGACGAATGAACTTTCGTGGAAATCCAAGGGCATCAGCTGCAATATCGTAGTTGGGCCAGATCTTTGGTGTCGACTCGTCGACAAGACCACGGGCGTAGAGGCCCTCGGCAATCTTATCCATGATCTTCCACCAGCTGATGCGATGCGCAACTGAGAAGAAGTATCTATCTGTCCCAACAGCGATGGGCTCCTCTTTCAGGACCTTGTTGAGGATGAGAATGTATAGATCCGTAAGATCGGAGATATGCACATTTCCAGGAGTCTTGACATTTGTTAGACTTAAATCTCTAGGTGGTCGAAGGGTGGAAGATTCTTACTGAGTCCCTGTCGAACTTGTGGACCGTCCTCAACTTGATGCTCGTCCGAATCAAAGCAGGAATGTTGACGGAGAGCTTTCTGCACTCGCCAGTTCCACGTCCATCTATGCCAATATCAGTACCATGTAACAAATTGGACAATGTAAAGGATATCTACAAGTGAGCTGTATCGGGATGTTAAAAGTCTCGACGCCCTGGGTCTTCCCTTCATCGGCAAGAACAATATTTGTCTTAGATTTAGTCAGCATGAACAGCTATCTCTCTTATTGGTTTCCATGCTCACCTTTCGAACAGGGTTGTCAAGGCCAAGTTCCCTCTGCCTGTCGATGAGGGGATCAGAATCTTTGACCTTGCCAAAAGGCCATCCACCTTCTTCGGTGAACATGGACGCAACTGAAGACTTTTAAAGTGTTAGGGAGACTTCAGATATACGTGGGACGAACTTGCATGAATCAGGTATGTTTTCTTGCCGGTAGTTCGGCGGCGGTCCCCAAGACCACTGAGCAGGTTCGATAACATGTCTGGGAAAATGGCTCCAGCTGTATGGATGACGATGTCGACTGATGAAACTGTCAGAACTATAAAATTGGAAAGAAAGCGAAAACCTACTCTCATATTTGGCAATTGCATATTCCACAGCAGGCCTATCTTGGAGGTCGACGAGGAAGGCATGGACTCTTTCGAGTTTGGAAATCTTATCAACCTGGTCTTGGCTTCGAGCAGCCGCAAAAACATTGACGGACTTCAACGTCTCATCGGTACGAGAAAGAATATCAGCGATGACAGAACCACCACTGCTGACCGTTAGTATGGGGGAGATCAATCGACATAGCTCACTTACATGTAGCCAGCGGCTCCAGTAACAAGGACGTTGTGAGGCATGATGCTAAGAAGAAACGTGATGTGATAATTGCAGATTGTTGTTCAGCTACCAACTACTAGAGTTGTGGATATTTCCCCTTGAGCAGAAAACATTCATTTTATAGGGATTGTCTCTCGATCTTTAGATACCCGCCTTCAAGCCCCAAGAACAGCAATATGATGGTGGTCTTGATTGGTTAGGCTGACTCCACAACTGACCAATACCTGGAAATCCGCGCATTTCCGAGAGGTTTGTCATCGACAGGTCCCGACCCATCTCCTCTCTCATAACACTATGACTGAGTCTCTGTCAATGACAAACCTCCATCGACCAACTAATCAACATGGAATCGCGCGCATCTCCGACTGAGAAGGGAGGTTCAGACCGCCCTGCAATCAGTCGCCGCTCGGTATGGACCCATGCAAATCTCCTAATACTAATTACTGCACAGAGTCGTCGACTGACATGCATGCTAGTGTAATCAATGCCGAGCTAGAAAGGTACCTTCAATCTATAATATGATTGCCGTATCCTAAGATTTACTAGATCGGATGTGATAGAGCAACGCCTTGTTCGAACTGTGTTTCAGCCCGCGTCGACTGCACTCATAGTCGGATCACGCCCAAGCAAAGCACCGCTAGGCAAAGAGTCTTGGTCTCTGAACAATAGTATTTACGGTCCCGTTGGTTGTAGCGTTCTAGGCCTAATTATTCTGAAACAGCGAGCGAAAGATTGATGATATCTCCCGTGACCTCAATAGCATTAAGACTCTGTTGGCAGGATTCGACCTGAACAGAGTGACATCAGCTCAAACACCACAAGAGCAACATCCCTCCGCTTCTATATCTTCAAATCCAGCGGAAGAAAATGATTCAGGGAACCTCCGACCCCCTGATAGAGCTGCTCCGCCTCCTCGCTGGGATCACTCCGCCCATATCATAGACTTTGTTCAATCCATTATTCGGGACAATCTCTCAGTTCAAGCAGACACTGAGTGGAGCAGCACCGTTTCTTCGTTGAAGAGCCTTGCCGATGCTTTGGAGATCCCTCATATGACACAAAGCCAACAGCCAAAACCTCATGAGCCACTGGAAAGCATCCTGACGCCCCCATTGGAAGCCGTCGTGCAAATTCTGCGATGGGTCAAAGGTAAGTCAGCGCATGCTTCTTGATATCAATACTGACAATCTTAGATCACTCGAGAGATTATAGAGTAGTCTGGATATGCCGCTTCCTTCCGCTCGATGTCTTTCTAGATATTTGTAACAAGGTCCACTTCCGCGTCGAGGATCACACTGAGGCTGAGTTTATCATCGCAACTAGTTTCTTATCATACGTGTTTGCTGAACATGCAGTCATACATGGAGATATGAAATCACAAGAATACTGTCGCTTTTATCGATCCAAGGTTGGTGACGGTCTCGCGAAACTGACTCTGTTGGCGACGCCATGCATGGAGTTGATCGCCGCGCTTGCTCTCGGGGTATGCTCGCATCACCTATGGTTTCAAGACAAAAGCTAACGTTTTGAAGGCAATTTACTCCGTGGAGGAAAGCCGAGCATCACAGTCGTGGACCTTGATCTCGACTGCAATGACACTATGTCAGACTCTGGGCTATCATCGGCTCAAGTCGTGCAAAGATGACCATCAAAATATGCAGTCTGACTTGTTCTGGGTCGTTTACGCATACGAAAAGGGCCTTTCATTAAGGCTGGGACGATGCTCTGGTGTTCGTGACTCTGAAGTATCGTTTACCCGTCAGGAAAACCAGCATCGATCCATTCGTCTCGGGCGCATACAGGGAAAGGCATATGACCAGCTATATAGCCCCGAGGGCTTGAACACATCGAACGCTACCCGTTGCCAGGTAGCTAGTGGTCTTGCACAGGAGCTTCAGTCGATCATAGACGAGACCCATCACGAGATCGCAGTATGTGGTACCCCTTTCCACTTTGCTATTGTGGCTAACATGGTATGTAGCAAGCTTTGGCGGAGAATAGAGACATGAATGATGACCCTATGAAAGTCATATACCTTCATTGCGATCTAGTTTGCCAGTCAGCCTTGACGGCTATGGTTCTCAGGGTGTTGCCTAGCTCCCAAGGTATGGAGGTCCACGAAAGCTGTCTCACTGTTGCTCGCAACACCCTGGACCTACATGATCAGTGCATGAAGCTTGTCAACGGGTGCAAAGATCCCCTGTTAATACGAAGATACATAAACTGGTAAGCAGACTATTCTTCAGCCGCATTTCCTACCGTCAGCTGAAGTTGACAGGGCTATCTTGCATACCCCCTTCTTTCCATTTAGCATCGTCTTCGCTCATGCCGTGCGATACTCAATTGCGGAGGACTTGGATCGCCTAGACAGATTCGCATCATCGTTCAAGTCGGAGTCTAGCCATTCAGGGCCCGTGACGCATCCTCATCGACTTTACGAACTTCTCTGCAAAGCCGCTCGACTCAGCGCCAAAGCATGCCCTGAGCCTTCACACACCAGCACATCTCTATCAAGCTCAAGTGACTTCACGATGATTGATCCCGAGGTAGTAAATACTGTGGATGACATAGGCGCGACTGGGGTTGCCATCGGGGCCGACTACGATGCGTCGTTCCAGATTGGGGATTGGTTCCACAGTAACCAGCAATTCATGAGGCTCCTGCATGAAGACGTACCATACTGAAGTCAGGCCTATTACCCTTTCTTGCGGATGACGTTATACATGATAAGACAAAGTGCAACACAGTAAGCTTATGCGTTGGTGAGTGACGTGTCCAGCTCTTCATATGAGGAGCTGAAACAGAACTCGAAGGCACATGCAGCGAGTTTTCAGTCCATAAATACTCTTCACATGGTTTTCGAGATTATGGAAATAATGTGGAGTCTTCATATGCAATTAAAAACAAGGTTCTCTCTCATGCATAAATGTTCTGGAATCACAACAAGACACGCGGTGTAAGTGCGGATCCCATCACATGCAAATCCAGGCGCTGTTGGGCCTCGCAGCCTAAACCTCAGCGGGTGAAGACAAGATTAGGACGTGCCGTGTCACGGGGTGAATCAGAATGGAATGTTGATGCATCGGGCTGATTCTGTCGCCGATCGTTCCGTGCCGGACTAAATTGCATCGTCAGATCAGCTCATGGCCAGCTAAACTCTTATCGTCTATCGGCCCACGCGGATGCCGAGGTTCAGAGATACACCTATGTCAATTGCCCCAACGGAATCACAGCGACATGTTCTTTTATTGCGAAAATCCTTCAGCCTCATTTTTGGAGAAATGTACTAACTAACTCTTTCAAACCTTGCATAGCCGTCTGTCAGAATCATGCAAGCCGCGTCCACGAACCAACACAATAACCAGCCTCTCGCTGCTGCTTTCAGTGGCGTAGCATCAACACCGTATTCCCTCTTCGAGATTAGGTATGCATCCTGACAACACAATTTTTGAGTATTTGCTGAAATAGCTACAAGACTTGAACGCGAATTTGTTGTCTTTTGGGGCAGCCGATATGAATCAACAGATCAATTACTCAAGGGCGTCGTAGTCCTGTGTCTACAGTCGCCGCTCAAGCTCGATGAAGTCAGACTTCGCCTAGATGGGACTGTACGCCACGCATGGCTCAACGATCCCGGCGTGGCCCACAACACCAGCATCATGAAGCACAAATGGCCTTCATTGCTGGAAACAGGTGGCAAGAGCGTCACTCTACCGGCTGGCAACTATGAGTGGCCCTTTGAACTGATGATGGCGGGAGATACTTCTGAGAGCCTTGAGGGTATCCGGGATGCTTCCATCACATATGGCTTGAGAGCAACAATTAGCAGAGGCAAGCTGGTTCGACATATCAGCTGTACCAAGAAGCTCCGAATAATCCGCACATTTGCACCGACTGCATTGGAGTTCATGCATAACATGAGCGTCGAGCAGACATGGATCAACAAAGTCGATTACTCTGTCTCCATACCGACAAAAGCTGCTGTTTTCGGAGGGTCTATTGTTCTTGACACACGATTTACGCCGCTGGTCAAAGGACTCGAAATCGAAAGGATCGTCGCAACTTTGGTGGAATTTCAAGAGTTCAGCATGCACAGCAGACACTACATTTACACAAGAGAGCACAAAAGCAAGCGCGAAATCTCTCAATGGGACTTTGAGATGTCAAGAGAGCAATACTGGCAGGATACTATAGAGGAAACAGGTCAAGAGGGATGGGTCATGAAGAAGACACTGCAGCTACCGAAGAGGTTAAGTGAATGCATCCAAGACATCGACGCACAAGGCATTAGGGTCTACCACAAACTCAAGATACACATACCCATTCGGAACCAGGACGGCCATGTCTCTCATGTAAGTCAGCCTTTTTATGACCACGCGGGCTCAAATACTAATTTCTAAGCTTGACTTGGGCATTCCGGTTAATATCTTCATTTCACCGTCCATCACTCTTGACGACCAAGGCAACTTGATAGACCAAGCCCCTAGTACACAAGGACCACCGAGCGAATTAATAGGCCCACCAGTGTATGGAGAACATATTCTCGACCAGCTTTACGACAGTCTTGAGGACTGGCAGATTCCTGGCCAAGGCACTCACCAGGGCGAGGGAGAAGGGTCTGGTACCAGCACTCCTCATCACACAGACTCGAATGAGAGTCAGGCATACGAGGGCTTCAACACATTTGAATCATCACAGTCAAGCCAGAGTCACGGCCAATCACGCAGCTCGTCAGAAACTGCGTCTACCGACCCAGAAGAATTTGCTGAACTTAGCAAAGTTCCGACATATCGCACGGCGCTTCGGACTCCATTGCAACCGCATACTCAGCAAGGCGGAGCCCTGCCTCCTGATTATCGAACAGCCGCAGCAACAGCAGCGAACGATAGTTGAGATTGAGTTGCTACAGCAGATGGATCTGCTTCTCGAGGATACTATAGCCATGTATTCAAGCCGCTTTACCATGATGGGAGATCTATGACTTGAATCATGGGGGAAGTATTGAAATTACACTGCAGACAAGACGTTTTGCTTAGGGTGTATAATTATCCTTGCATTGCATTTTTATTTTGCTGTATATCTAGAAACAGCGGTTTGCTACATGAATTCTATGGTTCCAGCGGCTTATGGTCTTGGTTGGCGCTATCATGTCACTCACTGAGTTCTCACTGAGTCAGTAATGGCAAGACCTATGGTTACGTCCAGCTGGTACAACTCTGTAGTAGTATGACGTATGACTCCTCATATTGTATTTAATTCTAGATTGATAATTTCCATTAAAATAAATGGTTGCTGGGAGCCAGAAGTGGACATGCTTGGCTAACAAGTGAGATGCGTTTACATGGATGGCAATAATGACTAGGTAAGACTGGTTCTGTTAATTGACTTCTACTTACAGTCTACCAAGCTTCAATCTACATCCTATTTTCCTTTTACAACTTGTTATTAAGTTTGTCCCCTCTCGCTCTTTCTATCTCTGAAAGTCAAATTGTCTCTTCTCTTCAGTGAGCTTCGGCATACTCTCTAGCATCCACTTGTCAAACTTGACTTGGACTGAGCATGGCAGTTAAGTACATTTCTTGACATTTATCTTGAGTTCATGGCCTCCAAAACGATACCGGCAAGCTTTTTGGGCATACTCAGAAAAGGGCTATGAGAGGAAGGCAACCGATGCTTCTGAACGATGACCCCCTGTTCTTCAACCTTCTCAATCATGCCCTCTTGCAAAAAGCTGAGCAGTCCCTGATCCTCTTCACAGATAATATACGTCAGTGGAATAACACGCCATGCCACTTTATCGCAATTGATAGTAGCATATTGCACATTCGTTCCATGAGCGACCATTGTATTCTTGGCCCATTGGGCTTCTTCCTCGGGTACGTCATGATAGAAAAGGTGGATAGGATCAGTCGGCACCAGAGTCCCGTCAGATTCAGGAACAAGCGCAGAAGGTAGCTTTCCACCAAAGAGGCCGGCCAATGAATCATTTTCCGATGGCACGAAGGCGGCGATGAAGATCATGTCAGTGACGCCTCCTTCTTTTGACTCGGGCGGAACAGCAAAGCTCGCCAAAGCCGCAGAAAAGCTATCATGCCTCCCCACGAATGACCAATGACAGTGAGATGCGTGCCTGCTGCAACCTCTTTAGATACGATGTCTTTGATGAAGTCGATATCATCTTGGATTGTTTTGTTTGGTGGTACAGCGTTATTGTTTGTTGGAAGGCATTCGCAGATGACTCTTATACCATGGCTCTCCAGCTCATGGACGAGTTTGTAGTAGTGTTTAATGACGTGCCAGGCCCCTGTGATCAAGAGGACTGCGTTTAGGTCTGACATCGAGAAGATATGCAATTTCGGGGATAGTGTAGTGTTGTGCGTTCATGTTGAGGTTCGGATTGATAGAATATAATGTAATTCTATTGCTATACTGCTAATTTAAGCGTATCTTGCACTACGATTTACTTTCTAACCTATTATAATACTTTTATTTATATAATAGACTTACTTTTCTATTTTAGATTTACTATAAGGTAATATATACTTAGCCTAACTCTTTACTAATAAGGAAAAAACCTTTAAGTAATAACCTCTTTTTTATTATATATTAAACTAGATTATAATAAAAATAACTTTTTTAATAAACCTACTTTTTTAAGCCTTCTTATTAGCTAGTTAACTTCTTTTATATTAATATTATAATTTCTAACTTAACTTAAGTATAAGCTAGGGTAATTATTAGTAATTAGACCCTGATTTTTAGTTTTAGGGTTAGGAGCTATGGGGTTTAAACCTACTACCTTTAGCTGCCTAGTCAGCTTTCTGGTCAGGCCAGTGACGTCTAACCGTTACGCCACAAGCCCCCTTGGATTAATAGAGGGAGACTTATATATACCTTGGCATACTTGGTGAGAAGGCCCAAAATGGAAGCTCATTCAAGGCGCTTCAACGATTTGGCGCAAATTCTGATAGCTAGTAAGAAATTATATCTTGGTCTTGTCATGCTTGCAAGCGAAATTTGGTGATCAATCAGTGATTCTGTTTAACTCAACTCTTGTCATGGGGAGCAGCTAGTGAAGTTCGAAGCCTCTAGTCCCGTAAAGGGCAATCCATGCGAGGCACTATAGCGCTAAGACGCTTTTACTTTAAGAACGCTTCAAGATCAAAATCACGGTAGACAAATGGCGGGTCGTCATGTAAAAGAAAAAGAGAAGATCGTATACATGGCAATCTATCAAGAAAATGCTATCAACCAAACAATGACTGTCATCTACAATCCTCCGCCAATGTTCCCTGCTCAAGCAGCATTGGGGTCGACACGGATCAAGCATGATCCCATTCCAGGGACCTTACCCCAAGTCTCATGGGGCTCCCGTACATTCTCCAAATCCCAGACTTTCTTGATCGGTACCTCAACCTTTCCATCAATGAGAATGTTCACGACGGCTTGAAGATCTTCCATGAATGTCGCGCGATCGCGGTCAATGTAGTAGAATGATGTGCTTCTCTTGGTAAACAAGCAGCCATTCTTGGCCAGTAGCTTGGCCATTCCGACATATTGCGATCGCGGTTTGGCGTCATCGCCTTGGAGAATGTTCATGTTACCACCGAAACCGACAAGACGCGAGGGCTCGTCGGTGATGAGAATGTCCCATGAATCATTGTAGTGCTCAAAGCCAATGGGATCATAGACTACGTGCGCACCACCGCGCTGCTTCATGTCACTGACCCAGTTCTTGTTGGCGTAGGTAAAGGGTGTCACTCCGAGCTGGCGAAGAGACTCATGGTTGCGCTCTGAAGCGGTGCCGTAGACTTCAGCGCCCTCCAGCAGGCACAAGGTCATAATGGCATAGCCAACAGCTCCGCTGATGGAATGGATGAAGACGCGCTGGCCTTTGCCGACCAAATTTGTCGCGCGATGAACAAGACCATAAGCAGTGTTCCAATCAAGAAAGGCAGCGACCGCCTGTTGCATATCAACGCTCTCAGGAATAGCGATCAAGTACTTTTCGAGGATATTGATCTTCTGAGCTTCAGCATCGTACACGCTAAGAGCGCCAACGAGCTGACCAGGGCGAAATTTGGAGGACTTGTCCCCATTAGTGCTGACGCGACCAACGAAGCAGTAGCCGGGTGTCAAAGGTGCCGCCTTTTGCATGGGGTATGTGCCAAGTCGCATTTGGATGTCGGCGCCAGAGAAGCCTGAGTAGATGACATCGACTTGGACTTCGTTTTTTGCTGGAGGGGGGATTTGAGCTGTGACGGCGCTCACGTTGGAGGGACCGCCGTAGGCAGAGTAGACGACTTTGCGGATGGTATGAGTGGCCATTGTGTTGGTGATTAGATGTTAGAGGGCGGTGTCAAATTAGATTGATGTTGATGTGTTGAGTGAATATAACTCTTGTATGATGATGAATTAGAAATAAACTGACGATTCTGCCTTCCCTTATATATATTACGTTGATCTCCAACTGAGGCCTTGAACTCGTCTTCGCTGTATTCGCAATCCTCATCATCAACTTCAGACTTGAAGCTCATCTCGCTCGATTCTCGGGGCACTGTAGCCAATCAGCATTCCCCGCTCAAGAACCTCGCGTTTCGCTGGCTCTGTCGCGCGAGACTGCAAAAGTCTCCACAAATGCGTCGAAAACGAGTGGACAAATTGCTTCGAGGCTTTGTCGATCGGAAACAGTCAGCAGTGAATGAATGTCCGATAGAGCGGAGTAAATATTATCCCGCTGAGGCCTCTATCTGAAGTGACTAAAAGCTTTAGCAAGCTTGTTTAGTATCACGCCCCAAGCTTTTTAACCAGTTTATTCTGGCACCCTGGAGTACCTAATGCCAGTTGCTCCTCGCCCGGTGAGTGCTGTGCTGTGCCTCACCATAGCCACAGAGCCAGAGTGCTCTGACTCGCATCTCAAAGAGCAAGTCACTGATGGCTGACCCAACAGTCCAGTCTTTGAACATGCATGCCTGCTGTCTTGCTATCCTAGCAGAAATTCTGAGTGACACAATCAGTACTCTGTAGGCAAGCTTCATTTCCTTAATCAAATATACCAACAGACAGTGTATCCAGATGGGGCTGAGTCCTGTCTGGTCCAAGCGCAGAGTTGTCCATGCATAGGCAGCATAACCGACGATGAAAATAACCAGCAATCACGAGGGCAACTTCCCATGAACCCTCTCACCGAAGTTTTGCCAAACTTCAAGATGCATCGCTACTCGGTTCAAAAGGTAGGCGAGGAGTACGTATATACTCGCATTTTCGAAGAATGGGAAGACTCGGACTATGAGGATGGGGCGTGGATGAAGAACTTGTCATCCACCATGAAATCGCTCAATTGATTGCTTGGATTGACGAATTTGAGGAGTCTATGCCCACGATGGAAGAAGTGCACACAAGATACCATGAACTCGTCGGCAAACCCATAGTAGATGACAATTCTCACAGAAATACCATTGAGCGTTTCTGATTACACAGACTATTGAATGGCACATCGGTAGGTCCAAAGCCTTCAAGAGCTTGACTGATCAATACGAATACAAAGATCAGGCGCTAATCTGCCCCGTTGAGCTCAGAAGAGAGATGGCGTTCTCAGGCTTCCAGGAGATGGTCTCCCCTTGAGTTTCGGCATAGACAACAAGAAACGCCAGTCTTTCCTTCTTGGCTTGCTTGAGAAGGATTGGAAATCGCAAACACTCATGAACCGTGAAGTCTGCATGCTCAAATTGGAGGAAGACATCACAAACAAGCCGCATTGGTGGGAGAAAGTCTTGGATACCGATATCGTGTGCAAATGGAAGCAGGAAGCGCAACAAATGCCAGGGGCAAGCTATCAGCAGAATGGTATTTTACGAGCAAAATGACAGACGTGGTGAGTACCAATAGGACCGACCGATGGTACTTGGTGACTGACGCCTTTCCAGTGCTTCAGAGATCTTACGGCTAAGGCTAAGATTTACGAACAAACGAAGCTGATTCCCGTGATGGAATCTTCTTCTTGTGCCATCAAGTCAGACGCGATTCTTCCCAACGAGTTGATGCAGGGGCTCAGAGCTGTGGCTGCATTACTTGAAGACGTCCCTGCGTCCCAACAAGACTGGCATCCAGGAAGCGAAGACAAGGTTCTGGACCTTGTTCACCCCTCACTCTGGCCGTTGGTGTTTGGCCGATCTCGAATTGTTTTCGACAAATATGTAACGCTGGACAAGTGCCTTGATCATTGCGGCTCGGGGAAGGTCATCCCTGAGCCTAAGAGGCTGCATTTCAGAATGCCGGATGGCTTTCAATTTTCCACTGGAGATGACGACAAGAGAGCTTTGTCACTACGATACCAATGGCTTCCATGTGATGTTTATCTGGTAGGCGAACAACCACGTATCAAGAGCTACATCAACAATCTTCACCCTGTCCGATACAAAGCCGTTTATTCTCTCATCGAGGAACTCCTCGCGAAATCCCTTCCCACTTGGGATATTGTCTGCCGTTCAGCTCGCAAGGAGTTTAGGTTCAAGAGATTCGGAACCGTTCACGAAGTCAAGTGGACGTGCAACGTGCCAGAGATCTGTGCGAGGATGCATGGATGCTATCCGAGTAGTAGGTTGTTCGCCCAAGGCGAGGACTACGATAGTGGTTCAGAAACTAGTTCTGTATTTGAAGAGGGCGAGAGATTGAATAGGGAATGGTGGTCAGAAACTCACAAGATCAACTGCCCAGAACCCTTAGACGATGCCACATACCCCCTCGATGCATCGCACTTCAGAAGTGGAGGATTCTTCAATAGTTCCTCACAGATTCAAGTCATTATCAAGATGGCCAACATACAGCTGAATCCTGAGAAATCTACGTATGATGGTGGCTCGTGGCACGTTGAAGGGCAACTCAACGAACATATCTGCGCCACGGCCCTGTTTTACTACCACAGCGATAACATCACCGAGTCTCGTCTTTCCTTCCGTACTCAGGCGGATAGAGAAAACCTCGCAGACCGGCTTAGCTACTCTCAGGGAGACTACCATGGCATTGAAGCGATCTTTGCCATCAAAGCTAAAGGGAATAAAATGCAGGATCTCGGGAGCGTCTTGACACAAGAAGGCAGAGCCTTATTTTTCCCTCATATCTATCAACATCGAGTTGAACCTTTCGAGTTAGCTGACAAGATTCGCTCTGGGCATCGCAAGATCGTCGCTCTGTTCCTTGTCGACCCAGTCATCCCGATCATCTCGACAGGCAACGTGCCCCCTCAGCGAAAGCATTGGTGGAAGGATGAGCTCAAAGAGTCAGAACCGCTCAATGGCCTTCCTAGTGAGATCCGAGATGCAATAACTCAGGAAGTGGACTATCCATATGCAATAGATGAGGCAAGACGGGTCAGAGAAGATTTGATATCAGAGCGAAGGGTTGTAAACAGCGACAGCGTCGGACAACAAGCTCAGAGTTGGAACTTCTGCGAACATTAATTGATCTTTTAGATAATACGCATTGTCCATCATTATTTTATCCTAGACTTATAATAAATCCACTATTTGCTACCCAACAGCGCCAAACCTCCACGGATGTGCTCAGGGACGTCTAGCAGCCTCTGATGAATGGAAGATGGGCGGGTAACGACATCATGGCTGGTGTTGAACCAGCTCATGTGCACCCACACAAAAGGCTCAAGCTGTCAGCGGTACCTCCCAAAGGCGGAGAGCATCGAAGTCGATACTGGCAAGAAACAGGGAACTGTTCGAGTGGTCCTCCCAAGCTAGCATTTCGTACCCCCCCTTACTAGTAACCTTACCCTGATCGTTCCTCCACTTGCCAGCATTTGGCCCATCTTCTGTTCCACCTCTTGCAAACCGCCACTTAACTTCCTGTTTGAGGTCGTACACTTCAATACTCCAATCACCGAAAGTCCAAACCGCAAGCTTATTTCCACCATCGAAGAACCTCACTTCCAATGTCCCAACAAAGTCTTCCATCATATCGCGAGACTCCTTGTCCACTGGACAGGCATCTGTAGAGAATAGTCGTTTCTGGAGTAACTTCTTCCCGCTAACATCGAGGAGAAGTAGCTCGCCGCTGCTCTCTCCACCCACAGCAAGCCACGGGTTGGTTGGGTGCCATGCAAGAGTCCTTCTCCAGCGATCAGAACGTTGTCCCTTGTAGACCCAGTGCTGCTTTCCGTCAGTCAGGGAATAGATCCACACATTGCTTAGTCCGTCCGTTGCTGCGAAGTAGCTCGAGTCAGGACTGAAAGCACCAGCCCAGTTCTGCCCCTCGGTCTTGAATCTGTACTTTTGCTCTCCTGTAGTAGCATCCCAAATACGGATGGACTCGTCCCATGATACAGAAGCAAAGACCGATTCATCAGGGCTCCATCCTGTCCACAGGATTGCATCAGTGTGGCCCTTCAGGAGTAGGCCCTTGGAAAGATCGTCTGAGGAAACGATATGGATATCCCATGGGTCGTCGCCATTCGAGACAGGTGACTCTCCTGGCAAGTATGTCATCCAATTTCCGGTAGCGCTGAAAATTTGAGACTCATGAGCTGATTGTAGTCGACCTTCTATGGTCACTTTACTCGCCGCTATGTGCTTGGAGACAGTACGGCTGACAGCCGGTCCAACAGTCCCCTCCAGGTGGCGGAGTTCGTCTTTGCTCAGATTAATTCCGGCTTCCGCCAGCTTTTCAGCAGCACCAGAAACAGCTGCCTGACTGGCATTTCGTAACTGATCGTCATCCAGTCTCGGTGCCGACCTTTCTTCTTCGATGTTCCACAGAATGATAATAGGTGGCTCAGTATGCCCCGAATCGTCATATACCTGCTCTTCACTCGAGATCAACACATTAGAGCGGCCAGACCTGAACGCAAGGGTCTCAATCTTGTTTTTATGGCCCCTTAGAACTGCAATTGTGTTCCAGCTTTGGGTGTCGACTACATGGATGACATGGTCGATTCCGAGAGCAAGATACTTTCCGTCGCCGCTCACAGAACCAACATGAGGCTGCCTTTGGAAGTTGACCTTCTTGATCTCATCATCCCATTGTTGTTTGCCGTTCTCTGCATAAGGGAAGGGTTTCCCCTGAGATGTAGTGAAGTCTTGCTTGACGGCGTACCGCCAATCCTTCAGGAGCTGGTCACTTGAGTAGCTTGGCATGACTGACTGAGAATGAAAGGTGATACTGGGCTTTTTAGAAGTGACTTTGAAGGCAAAGCTGACATGTATATATATGATATGACATCTCGCGGGGTTGCTGCCTAAAGTCCTATGAGTCACGGGTACGTAATTCGTTGTCGACCAACAGTGACAAAACAGGTATGTATTTGTTTTATTCTATAGCATAACGCTGGTCTGGGCTATGGCGGCTAGAAATGGAAAACGGCTGGGGAACTAAGTCTCAAATAGTATTGCGTTGGCATTGGCGGTTGGGCACTATAAAAGTGTGGAGATCTGTAACTGGTTAACGTAAACGACGGCCGGCAGTTAATTGGTCTGTAAAAACGCTGCCGCAATTCGGAGTCATCAAGAGAGATACAAGGATAGCCAATCTCACGAAGACAGACTGAGATCTGCCATAATAACCCAGCAGGAGAAGATTACGTAGAGGCTGCATGGCAAGGAGTGTGCCTGTTATGATAAAGCGGGGTAAAGATGTACGTCTCCATGTCCAGCAGTGAATTGTACTTAAGAGAAAAGACTGTAAAAATGTAAATTTTGCAAAAATAACATACAACAGCGGGGATTCGCTGGTCGTCACCGACCCAACTACTAATCCGCCGGTTAGTGGCTTGACGACTATGGGAGAGCAGCGGACGGGATCCCGTATTTTCCACTACCTTTGGTCGTATGTGAGAGTGTTGCCCCAGCTTCAGTAGATATCCGCATTGAGTTTGCTCTAGCAAAGGGTGATGAAGTTAGGGATCTCCAGTACATGCTTGCACTACCGGAGAGACTGCATGGTAGAGGTAGGTGACTAACTAGTCAAGTCTGTTTTGTTGCTCTTATCAGTGGTGATTTCTACGATGCAACCTCGTCCTGTTTGACTCATGTGTGAGGCATCGCGTCCCTTCATCGACACACGTGTGCTTATCGCATCCATCTCAATAGTCTAGACAAGCCATCTGCTCAAGCCGATCGCCAAAAACCTTGAATGAAGCTTGAGTTACTGTCCAAACTAAACCTTCGTGGTTGAACTGATGAATAGGATTGGTCGGTGAAGAGTCTCATGGTGGAACCACGTGGGATGTAGACCAGCTGTAATACGGCCACCCGGGAACTAGTCGTAGATCAGAAGCCTCCACATGATCAATTCGGCACTTTGCGGGTATTTTTCGCATTGCTCTCGGTAATTCTTATACGTCAAGATGCGTCCTCGTCTTGTGGAAAACGTTACAGTCATAGCCAGTGTCCATGCTGTCCGTGTTTCTTTGCCTCTACTGCAGGAATCATGAATCTCTCAGGCTACTTCTGTAGCCAGACTCACAAGGACGATATTGAGTATCGCCCTCTTCGGCCAACCAGCCCGACGAATGGAGACGACTTGCAGCCCTTCACAGCATACGGCTGTTTGCGAAGAAGCTCATGCACAAGAGGTCGTAGCAAGTGGCTGAGTCGGTTTCTCGCCGCCTTTGCTGGAGCATGTCTAATCCTGTCAGTTCTTAGTCAACTGTCCGTCGCATATATGGGCTGACATCTTGAACAGAATCGCGTTCTTCTTAATGACATTTGTTATCGAGCGGTATGCTGTCCACACCTTTGAAACTTCTGGCTTTGCCTTGGCCGATCCTATCGAGAAGTACGGCGATTCTATAGAAAGTGCCAAGAGATGGGTTAAAGTCCTGTCGCCTCAAGTTACTCCAGTTATGGTTCATTCTCACAACGACTACTTGAGGCCACGGCCCTTATTCTCGGCTTTATCTGTTGGCTGTGCTAGTGTTGAGGCCGACGTTTGGCTCAGCAAGAACGGTGAAGATCTCTTGGTCGGCCATCACTGGTGGAATCTCACACCAGAGAGAACCCTCAACTCTCTTTACATTGAACCCTTGCTGGAGATACTCGACTCTTTTAACTCCCCGAGATCCTCAGGTGAGCTCGAGGGCCAGGGACACCGTGCTGGTGTTTTTGCTAGCCATCCAAACAAGACACTAATCCTATTCATCGATGTCAAGGACGACTCAGAAAAGACTTGGCCAGTAGTGCTGAAGCACCTAGAACCTTTGAGACAGAAAGGATATCTTTCATATCACCAAAATACTGGATCAACGCCAGCAGACCAGTCATTTCATTCCGGTCCCCTGACTGTGGTCGGAACCGGCGGTATTGGCAAGAGGCGGGATGTGAATATCGGCTCTGATCTGCAAAAGTGGCGACAATACCACGACGTATTCCTCGATGCCTCATTGGATCTTCTGTCCCACCCAGGATTCTGCGAGAGAAATGATACGCTTTGTCACGAAGTGGAAGAGAATGAGTTTTATACAGCTTCAGTATCTCTCTTTAGAGCCATTGGGACTGTCATTCCATACTTCAGCAAGTCACAACAGGAGAAGCTGGCAGATCAGATTCAACTTGCAAAGAAGTTGAACTTAAAGTCGAGATACTGGGAGCTACCAGGCTGGCCTGTATCCCGAAGAAACTACGTTTGGAGGACACTACATCGCGAGGGGATTGACTTGATCAACGCTGATGACATAGTCAGTGCGACGACGAAGCAGTGGCACTCTAATTATGCAATAGAAGGCGCATGGGTTCTTGGTATTGCCTCTTGTCTCTTTAGTTTCCTCTTTACCGTCATGTGGTTGGGAAAGAGGATGGTGTTTCGTATGGTGACCGTTTAGAATGACTAGTTAGTTTAGGATACCCCTTTCTCAAGAGAGAAACACGCTATATAAACTCAAGATCGATATCAGATTTTCAGTTGCGACTTACCTCGAGCTTATTCGCCATTGTTTTCGCTAAGCTTCCTCAAATTTCAACATACAGGTGACTGGTAGGTCAAGGTGTTTGGGGATAGATGCGCGCCCTCATACCGTACTGGTTAGTTGCGAAGATTCTTTCTGCTTTCCTGGTATGTTTCATTGATATGAAGCCTTGGAACTTACGAATGTCTAGTGAGCCGAGATCTTGTGGTCGAAAGAGTCAAGCGTTCTGATGGAGGACTCTTATCATATTAGGAACTTAGAGTAAGTTACAACATCCGTTACACAACTCCTTGGCACACAGATATACGATCATTTCGGGCGATAGTGTTATCCTTCCTTAAAAAATGCCTTACCAGACCGCAAGATGCCCCATGGAAGCACGGACAGGGCAGATGCTGGGCAATTTGCCGGCTTAACCGCTTGGGGGCTTGGCGCATGTTAAAAGACATCAAACACTAACAACAAACAAGCCTGTTACACAGCGTCTGTATCTGAAACCAAAACTCAGAAGTTACAGTGTCGTTACAACCCAATGAGTTCTCCATTAAGGATTCTGACAGATGGTGGCAGCACCTCATATGCAGTGTTCCATTGGACATGACGACGCTCCTGTTCTAAAAATACCAATCCCTGCATCTTCATTCGCAACGGCCAGCGGTAGTCCAAACGCCAAGACAGCAATGACCAGAGAGAAGAGGGCCAAGCGTCGCTCAAGCCTCCGCAGACAATACGTGGCATCACTCAATCTTCTGAGGCTGTGCTCATGATAATCCACATTTCCCAGTCTCAGGCTTTCCGATTGGGTTTGGCCTGGACGGTTGATGGAGACGTCAACTGTGGCTGGGAAGACCATCTTTGCCTGCGCCTCGGCAGTTGACATATTTAAGCTGCTTGAAGCCCGACAGATGAAGCAGAATCCATTTCAAGCTATACAAATACCTTCTATCAAAATGACTTACTACGGCCACAACGTCAACTTCCAGCAGCAGAACCCCGGGTACAACCAGGATGGTCCTGGCCAGGGAGGATATGGCGGTGATGACCAACGTCGCAGTGACCAAGGCGGCTATCAACAAAGCGGTCCTCAGCAGTACGGTCAACAACAGGGAGGCTACCAACAAAGTGGTCCTCAACAAGGAGGTTATCAGCAAGACCGCCCAGGTCTCTCACAATCCTACTACTCAGAGTCCTCTCAGGCCTCTCAGTATCCTCCTGGTGGACAGTCTGGACCTGGGCAATACCAGCAGGGCCCTTCTGCATATAACCAAGCACCTCAAGGCCAGTTTGACGGCGGCGATGGTCCCGATGGCGAGCGTGGTGTAATGGGAGCTCTTGCCGGTGGTGCAGCTGGAGCCTTCGGCGGCCACAAGATGGGTGGAGTCACTGGACACAGCAAGACCAGCACCATCGTCGGAGCTTTGGCTGGTGCCTTCGGTGGTCATAAGTTGCAAGACGCTGCCGGAGACTGGAAGGATGAGAGAGACGAGAAGAAGGAAGAGGAGAAGCGACGAAAGGAGGAAGACAAGAGACGCGAGGAAGAGGAGGAGAGGAGACGGAAGGAGCGCCGCGATGATGATCGTTATGAGTCTCACCACCATCGGCGCCGAAGTCGAAGCCGAAGCTCTTCTCGTGGCTCCAACCGACGTCGTGGTGGTCACTTCGCCGGTAACTTCACCGCTTCATCTCGAGATATCAGACTCGATGCTCACGGCGACTACGTTCTGCACGCCTCTTGTAAGCGGGAAGACGGAGACTACCAACACACATCGATTTCCCTCGACAAGGTCCTCGAAAACGACAGAGGAAGCTTCCGTTGGTCCGCAGGTGGCCATCATGGTAGCTCTTCTTCCGTCACAGTTCAGCAAGGCGATACTCTTCGAGGCATCGCTGCTCGATTTAATTGCTCCTTTGAGGAGATTGCTCGACATAACGGCATCAACAACCCTGATCTGATCTATCCTGGACAGACTCTGCAGGTACCTGGTGGCGGTCGTCATGGTGGCGGCGGTTTCGGATCTTCTGCACGACATGTTCGTCTTATGGATGGAGGTCAGAGACTTGAGGGTGAGCTGTCCCGAGATGGAGACTGGGTGCTTAGCTCGATCATCCTTGATGAGAGAATCAGAAACTTCAACGGCACCTTGGAGCTTGTCTAACTTGGAGACTGGAGGGTGTAAAATAGCAAATGGAAAGCGTATAATATCAGAAAACATTATTTATTCTTGCAACAAGCTGAGATCCTCCAGTACCGGGAGAATGTGAGAGCGGAATCTGTTAAACCCATAAGTCGGCTTTCGGATCTAGGTAGCCTAGGCGGAGCAAGAAAATACAAGACTTTAGAACAGGATGCTAAAATAAACTCGGTAAAGAGTCCCCTAAGCTTAGACTAGATTGCCTACACCTTTTCATCACTTAGGATAAAGGTCCCAAGTTTCCTTACCTTGCCCCGCCGGATAGCCTAATGTTTATTGCCATGCGCAGTACCAGCTATTACCCAATACCAACACTGTCTTCCAGATGGCTTTGAGACACTTACTTATGTTCGGCTTCAGGTTTCCGGCCCCAGACAAAGCGAACCTTGAAGTAAGGATGAAGTTTCTTGTTCCGGAGATCCTTTCGTACCTGCATCAGGAAAATCTGATACTCTTCGGCCGGCCACTTCAGAACTTCGTGCCAAATCATTTGTGAATATCCTACGTAAAACTCATCAGCAGTCTTTCTTACTGGCCGTTCTTATGAGATACAATCGAGGACTTACCAACGAGGTCGGATTCCAGACTGAGCTTCGCGTACTGGCCGATCTCCGCCATCTTAGGGTCTTTAGGCCATGAACCAAATGGTATCTGTTCAGGTGTGATGGGTTAGTATGCGCAGAATATTATGGGACTCTCCGCTCACCTTGTAGAAGGTTTCCTGGATATCCACGAAGCCAGCTTCTTTCATAGCCTTCATCTGGAGATCTTCCGTAAGGACAGACAAGGAGCATCCGGTGGCTTTGCCTCCCTCGATGAACATCTTATCCCAGGTTCCTCCCAGCGCGGTTGACCCATCATCTGTTACGGTTCCATCGTCGCTGTGTGTCATTGGCTCAGACTCGCAAGACTCGACCCATCCTCCTGGCTTGACTGCATTGTAAGCCTCTTTGAACAGAGCGGTCCAGTCTCTTATAGCGCCAAACAAGTAGCGCATATGCACAAAGTCAAAGGTATTTGCATCCCAAGTCCAGGGCTTAGTGCAGTCATCGATCTCGAACTTGAGATTCGGGGGTACCCAGTCTGGCTGTACAGCGGACAAATCTGTGCCAACGACAGCGGTATTTGGGTGCTCGTCAGCGTAGTCTCTGGTAAGTTCAGTAAGTGGATATAACATGGGAGATCAATGGCACAAACATCGCCCAAATTCCTGAGAAACCGATCAGCATCGTGTATGCTTGTACTGACTAGACGTGGCCTACCTGTTCCCGTTCCAACATCAAGTACTCTCTGTATCACGGAAAGCGTCAGCCCTGCAAATATCCATCTCACCAATGCCACCGTACCTGAACATCGTCCTTTACAGGTGCCAGATACAGCTTGCCGTCAGTGAGTAATGTCAGGAAGTGATGCCTAGTTCTAATCAGTAGCTAGCCTATGCCAAAGGAGGTGCCGGGCAATAGTCACTCACATCAGATCAAAGTTCTCAAGAGTTTGTTCGTCAGTGGGAATTGGATAGCTACTGTCATGGTAGGTAGAGTGATAGGACCGTCCCTTGAACTTTCGATACTCCAAGATACTTGAAGCAACAGATGCCGTCGAAGAGTCTCTGCAGATGTCAGCTATGGTTCAAAGTCGATTCCCCCACAGAAATCATACACTCCGGCACTCAAGGCAGAATCGTCGTCGATTACTGGTTCTTGTTCAGGTTGGTGGGGAGCAGCCGGCTCAAGTGGTTGGTCTGGAGTATGTGCATCCGCAACTGGCTGCGATGTCTGAGTAGCCTGCTCAGGCGATGAGACTAGTGCAGGCGCCGGAGGAGAGGACATGGGACTGTGATTATTGGCGGAGCACTTCAAAATGAGCAAATTTCTCGGATGGTTGAAAAGGTAAGTGAGGAGAAAGTCAAACATTTGTAGGGAACACGCCATGCGGGTTGTGGTGGTACAGATGGTGAGGTTATGCGCCGAGACTTGATGCCTGTCGTTGATTGGGCATATCATCCAGGGATATCGCGTAAAGCATCCGATAACTCAATCAGGCAGTTCGCTTGGAGTGCTCTCCTAGATCAAGAAACTGGTTCTGGGTAAATGCCCTGTTTTTCCATGCGGTCCGGGGCTATTTTGGCAAAACGTATTTCATCAAGAACGGGCCCAAACTGGATGAAGACCCTGCTTTCAGATTCTACCTCAACAAAATAGGAAATCATGCGGCGAGGCTTTATGATTCCCCATATCTGCAATAAAACAGTCCATACTACCTTTGATGGCCACGAGATGTTTCACACTGATGCGGCTCAGTTACGCAATTGGTTTTGTTAGACGTTCACGAGCTGCCCCCATCAGCGTTTTATCTTCAATTCGCAGCTCAACCGCACCCAGGTCCATTTGATTACTTTACTGTCATTTAGTAAATAATATAATAACCTATGCGTAAAATGGCCAAGTAACAGCTGAAGAGATATTACTATTCTTCATTGATGGTTTGCGGTGACAGGTGTTCTGCTTGAACCAACATAGGGTAGTACAGGTCGCAAGGGCAATGCGAGTGCAGCGCAGTGCACGCAAGCTAAGAGCAGCACAGTGCAGCGTTATCAACAACAGTGCTGGGAATCACCATTTCAGAGCACTCTCTCCAATGTCCCCACTGTACTTGGAACAATATTTAGGGCATCTGCACTAACAACAGGCGGAGCCCAAGGTAGCCTGCCTGTCGACCATTTTTTTGTCGCTCAGAAGTGGCATTCATGACGTATACTGACCGAGTCAAGGGAGGAGAGTCGGCGGGGAAAAGATGAAGGGAAAACATGCTTATTGCGGTCACAATTCATGATTTGACACATTTCTCACATTCTTACTCACCCATCTAGTTAGTCAAGCAAATACGAGGGCATTCGGTCGGAAATACCATGATGCGGGATAATCTGATGTCGCATGCGTCAGTGATTGGCAAAGACCTCGTATCAACGTCCAATTTTAACATGCTGAGGAACAAGAAACGCACCAATTATAGAGGTAGATGAGCCCAGATCCCCACTGTTGGCGTGTTTCCCCTCGTTAGCTTATTTCTAATTTCCCATGCCAACCCCGTCGAGTCGAATTGACTCCATCCTGCCGTCTTTATTTGTTTCTCCATCCGACAGGCTTCAATTGTCAACCAACTTGAGCCATCACCAGTTCCATCAACTTGATCGCTTCCATCGCTGAAGCATCTTGTGCAGCCTCGGGATAGCTTGGCTCAAAAGTTTCCGACACTCTCGCTTCATTTTCCGGACCTGAACGCCTCTCGAACTTCCCCGCGTCAGCCGAAAGTCTGTCTGTCTGTCTGTCTGTCATCGCGCGCATCATCGAAAAACATCAACAATGGTTCACAGTGTCACACTTTACTGTCGCATATAATCCAACAGCCTTGAGCCCAACTCATAGCACGCAAGCGCATCCAGTTACCAACTCAATTTCCAGCGGTAGCCGACCGCATCAATCCACCGCCGTCATGAAGCTATTCACACCATCTCTCATCTTATTCTCATGGCTCGCCCAACTTCCCTCCGCAATGGCCGGCAGGGTTCTTGAGTCAAAATCTCTCAACAGTTGTCAGCAAGGCTCGCTATTGACTGCCAGTCTCTTTCACGTTGTCGTCACGCCCAACAACTCACTGGCCACCATCAACGTCAATGCTCTGGCATCAGTTCAAGGCTATGTGAACTTTGATGTCACCCTTGAAGTCTATGGCCATCAATTCCTTCACGAGGTCGTCGATCCTTGCAGAACTAGCTTCGACTTGCCGAGTCTATGTCCTATGGCTCCCGGTGATATCGACATCAAGTTCAACGTCCCGCTTGGCAATGCCTTGGATCAGATTCCTGGCATCGCGTATGGCATTCCTGATCTAGATGCCACTGTGCGCGCATATGTCAACATGACCTCCACGGGCGAGAGTGTTGCCTGTGTCGAGGCCAACTTCTCCACTGGCAAGACTGTCGAGCAACTTTCAGTCAAATGGGTCACTGCCATCATCATTGGAATCGGTCTCATTTCCTCAGCACTCATCTCCTTAGCCGGCTACGGCAATGCAGCTGCTCATCTTGCCGCCAACACTTTGTCACTCTTTGCCTACTTCCAGGCCCAGGCTATCATCGGACTTACCGCTGTTACCATGCCGCCAGTCGTGGATGCTTGGACGCAGAACTTCCAGTGGTCGATGGGTATCATCCGAATGGGCTGGATGCAAGATATCTTCACTTGGTATGATCGCGCTACCGGGGGAAAGCCCGCGCGTCTCTTTGACAATCTCGCTACTGCTTCGGTCCAAGTTGTGAAACGGTCTTTGGAAAGCATCCCGGGCGCTGCAGCTCTGATCCGTCGTGACTTCGCCTTCTCGAAACGAGGCAATATTGAACTCGAAACCGGCTCATATTTAGTCTACGGCATCCAGCGCGTGGCGTTCCGATCACATATTGAGACAACGAATCTCTTCCTAACCGCCATCGTCTTCTTCGGTATTTTCACTGTCTTCGCCTGCATCTTAGTCTTCCTCTTCAAGCTTGTCCTCGACCTGTGTGCTAAGCAGGCGTGGATCAAGCGAGAGCGCTTTCTCGAGTTCCGAACAGAATGGCGGACCATCCTCAAGGGAATTCTTCTCAGACTCACCCTAATGGGTTTCCCTCCCATCACCATCCTCTGCCTCTGGGAGTTCACGCAGGTTGACTCGGCTGCGCACATTGTCCTCGCGGTCTTCTTCTTTTTCACAGTTCTGCTCACTCTCACCGTGGCAGCTCTGAAGATTGTCATACTCGCGAGACACAACAACCCGGTTGTCACTCTTTACTCGAACTCGCGAATCCTCAACAAGTGGGGATTCTTGTACATCCAGTATCGAGCTACCGGCTACTACTTTATCGTGCCCCAGCTGGCTTACATCTTTGTCAAGGGCATGTTTGTTGCTTTGAGCCAGAAGAGTGGAGTTACCCAGGCAGTCGCCCTCATTCTCATCGAAGCCGCTGCTCTCATCGCCACCAGCGTAATGCGTCCCTTCATGGACAAGAGCACGAACTCCTTCAACATTGCCATCTTCGTTCTCAACTTCCTCAACGCCATATGCCTCTTCATCTTCACCAATGTTCTCGGCATGCCTCGAATGGGTCCTTCCGTGACTGGCCTCGTTCTCTTCGTTGCCAATGCCGCTTTCTCCCTGATCCTGCTGCTCATGATCATCATATCAAGTGCCCTCGTGTTCTGGCGAAAGAATCCAGATGCAAGATACCAGTTCATGGCTGATGACAGAGCTTCGTTCATGAAATCTAGGTCTTCAACACAGATCGATACCATGACACAGCTCGACGCGTTGGCGGCCACAGCCCGTGGAGATCCAACTGGTCGCTCTCGCCCTGTGTCGAGATCTTCGTCAGATCTCGCAGCGCCCGTGTTTCCCAATGCCGGGACGAAGCATACTTCGACTTCCACGCTATCTTCAAGAAGTCCTCATAAAGACTCACAAATAGATGTCAGGGCAACAGAGCGGTAGAGTGCCCTCATTCATATACGATGATACTTTGTGAGATGGAATAAGATAAATTTACACTATTTCATATTGTAATGATTACCTGCGCCTATGAGCGTAGTGTCCGAACATATCTGTAAAAGTCTGGCTTCAGGAGTTGATCTTTAACCGGATGAAGTTCTATAAAGAGATAAGGTGCAAAGTGATTTATACATATAAGTGAGTTGAAAACCTAGTTCATAACTCTTTTGCTTCTGTCTAAGGGTTATAATGCCTCCAATACGTTTATCAGAATTATTATCATTAGTTCTATTAGGTTACTATAGTCCTCTATTCTTTCCACAATTATGATATCCCAACCCATTTCATGTTCTCCTTTTTACCATATTACGCCCATCTAAATTTGTATGCATATCTAACGTTTTCTAGCTAATCCATTCTGGCTTTATTCCCAAATCAGTCTCCTGGATAAACCTAGCCCTCCTTCTATCTCTTTTTTCTCTTTTCGCTCTCCAGAATGCGTCATCGTCGTCATCATCTGTGCTATCTTGGTCGATGGCAACACTAGTTCGAGGAATGTTAGATCTATTGTTATCCCAGTTGCCGAGAGGCATTATTTCATCGTTCTTGTTTGCTTTTCCCAAGGGTGTTTGGTTCACAGCTTTAGAAACTGGTCTGTAACGACTTGGAAGGCCAACGGTGTTGCGTTCTGATGGTGCGACTGACGCTGCATATCCCCCGGGTTGTTGATGGACAGATCTTGCGTAATTTGATGGTGCATAGTTCGACTTTGCATAGTTCGAAGGTGCATAAAGGGACGGCGCATACGTCGACCCGGCACCGAGAGGCCCCATGTTCATGACCAACTGCTGAGTTGAGAAGGTATCCCCGGGTTGATTGCTTCTCTGGTTCATAGTCGCCATGGATCTCAGAATCTGAGTCTGAGCCTGCAAGAAGTTGAACATCTCTTGGTTGGAAGTAAGCGGGGGCAGCTGAGGGATAGCAACTGGCGTCTGAGGCCTGGAGAAGGCCATCGGTGCCTGCGTCCCTGGCAGGCCATAAGAATGCGCTGTTCCAACGGGCTGTGCCATTGATTGGCCCCAGTTGAAAGCCTCGTTGGTGTCGGGCAGAGGCTGGAAGCCGGTACTCGGGGGTACACGGCGCGCCTTCTTGGCGCGCTCTTCGCTCGCTATCACGCCGACCAAACCGCCTGGGATGAGCTGCTGGTTGTTCATGGGCCAGGCAGTTTGGGGGCCCGCTGGGAAGATATCTTGCGGAAGACTTCTCGCAAATGCTGGCATTGGTGTTCGTGAGTTTTGTCTAATGCTGTCAATCGGTAGGAGCTGTGAGATGGAATCTCCCCTCGTCGGACCGAAGTTGATGATGGATGGAGCCTTGCTACCTGACCGCCGCTGGATCTGCAGCAGTGCCAAAGGCACATCCTCGTCCTCATCTTCGTGGTCACGCCTTGGGGTGTTGTCTTCTCGCAAACCTTGAAACGTCTTGAACGACTTCATGGACCACGATGAAGAGACTCGCGAGTGAGAAACCAATGGTGGGAAGTCAGGTCCATTTGTGCTCTTCATCATCTGTTGTCGATAGCCGCCATCGAGATACGCCTGCTGCTTCTTACGCTGCGCTTTCTGTCTGTTCACTACCTCGGTATCGTCTATACCCTCGTAGTCCAGTTTATCGTCTTCCTCTTCTTCACCGCCATAGAAGCGCCTTTCAGCTTCTTCTCGGACCTTGCGCTTCTGTAGAGCCTCGAACTCAGCCGCTGTCATGACCTTGCCAGGGCCGGTTCGGGATGTAGGAGGAGGTCGCGGAGGGTGTGCTTCTACCTCGCCAGCTTCGGGTACTGAGTCCATGGGCGGAACATATAGATCGGCAAGATCTTCTAGACCTTCGTGGATCTGGTATATTGGCCTTGGCCTTGTCGTTGGAGCACGGGAGGAAGGAAATAAGGGCTCTGCATCTACAGAGTCTGGGGTATTTAGGCTATCATCATTGATGAATGGCCATCGTGGAGCATGACCGGCTGTTGGGCCAATGAGTTGCTCAAATTCGGAAAAGTCATGCTCTGTTCGATCGTTTTGGTTGTCTTGAGTATTCCAAGCCTGTGAGTAATGCTCGATGATGCCAGCGTTGGATGAGAATCTCAGCGTTGATGGATCGCTTGGTGTAGTCGGAGAAACAGCTTGGATGTCGCTTGAGGTGCGAACACTTGTGTCGATTGGTTCAAGGTATGTTCCCGATTTAATGAGCGGCCGAATCTTAGCGAAGTCTAGATCGAGAGGACTGCTTCTGTGCAGAGTCGACGCCGTAACATCCATGCTACGGCCTTGGGCATGGCCATGTCGGCTTGACAACGGCAGCGAGTGAGTATCGTCATGGTTCAAATGAGTGTTTGGTATCATGCTCAAAGACATGGAGGGCATATGTCGGTTAAGCGCGAGTAAGGACAGGATGATCACAGGACCGAAGACTCATGAGGAGATTGCCAGTCGCTGAAGAATCAACTTGGATCTGTCATCATGGCCAAGACATCCCTTGGCTGAGTGTCCTCCCTTCAAGGGATGGTGCCTGGTATGGAGAGCAGCCTCAATGTCTCAGCCTTGAAGGGAGGGTGAGACTCCCTTGAAGACCTTGACGATAAAAGTGGAGGGCATTCTTAAAATAAACATCAGCGTTTCTCAGAACCTTGAAATCAACTTTAAACTCTTGTTCTTGGTGAAATGGCTTGACCCCGTATAGATAATTAAAAGCATATATAGCCACCGTAGTAACCCCATGATGGTGGGAGTACGTTTGGGCAGCTCAGCTTATACGGCGCAGGACCAGTCTCTTAATCGAATGCGCCAATGGTGGCCATATAGATAAATGGTTCAAGATGCGAAGCTTGGCCCTTTCACAGGTGGTGTTCAAGCGACAGCATTGGCTGTGGCGGCGATCTCCTCGTCCTCGTCGTGCTGGTCCCAGCCGGTATATCCCGCTTCAATGACCTCAAGAACGCGGAATCTCCGATGCAGGAACCAGCAATGGCGCTAAACTCCGATTTGGCATAGCGCCCTGACACGACATCAACAACTGCCGGTAACTATGGTCTAAACGACCATCTCGGAGCCAGCTCGTAATGAACGATGATGAGGTCCATGGTATTTGAGAAATGTCCCACGGGTGCCAGTTCGCGTGCCGACACCGTGCCGACGCCATAACGACCAAGAATTACTCCGTATGTTTTTAACTCAGGACTACGGTAGATAATTGCCGAGGATAATTTATTAAAGTTCACTGAAACAAGCGATTGCAACATGGGAAATTACAAAGATGTCATCGCTAGATCACATTCCTGAAAACGGTCACTTATTAGACATGTCTTAAAGTTTAAGAAATCGCTGAATCGGCCAGACCGCTGCATGGGCTCGTATCATGAGAATTTTATAGACTCAGGTAAATTCGCACTAACATCCGAATCAACCCTATTTTCCTATTGACAGCTAGCTACACGAAGATGCTTCCTCAGACCATCTCACAGGGTCGTTGTTTGCGCGCATGTTGAAGATGCTCACTTGCAGACCCTCTCAAAGGTCTCGTTCAACCTTCCACCGCAGGTCTGAATCTGCTGAGCCTCATACTCAAGACTAGCATAGATCTGACATCCTTCACCACCCATGATCCTGCCAGTCTCCTCACTGCCTCCGTACTTGAGAACCCTGGCAGCCATTCCGGCAGCGACGGCCTGGTTCCTGGTAGGGTCATTCAGAGCCGTGCCGTTGTTGAACTTGGCTGCTCCTGCTACTGCAGCGTAGCCAAGACGACGAGCGTACAGAAAGCTGATCTGCTCGTCGATGGCGTCAATGAACTTGCGCGCACATGCAAGAGCTTCGTCAGGATTGGTGGACTTGCAGGCCGATCCTGCAACAGGAACATCGTTGAGACAGGTGACGTTGTATGGATATGTTATGCTGTGAGCTGACGAAGCAGAGCCCGGGTAGTTATCCGCTGTGGCGTTGATAGACGGCTTCTCGATGCATCTTGTGAGTTTCGCGGATGAAAGGTGGCAGGAACCAGTCACTGCAGCCATGCAGAGTGAGAGGCTAATGTAAAGAGGGAGTGTTAAGTACATGGCTTAGGTTAGAGGTAAAAATATAAACAGAGAAGGGAAAGAAAATATAAAAAGAAAAAGAAAAAAACGTTATATAAGTAAATTATAAAAGTTTATTTTTTAAAAATAAATTTAAATTAAATT
>NW_023502374.1:0-41810 GCF_013396075.1 Fusarium subglutinans
ATATTAAAAGAAAATTCTTATTTTAAAATTACTTCTTTTTATATAATTATATAAAGAAAAAAAGCCTAGTATAGTTATTTAGAAAAATAAGGTATTAATATATAGTTACTATATATAGTAATAAGTTTTTAACCTTACTAATGAATAGTAAGTTTTATAGTATAAAAATAGCCTTAATTTAAATATTATTAAAGCTACCTAGCTATATTTAAAAAAAGAAATAATAAAAAAAGGTATACTTTAAAGTAAATATAAAGCTATTTATAGGTAAAAGGTAGCTTAGTTAGTAATACTATAGAAGAAGATTTAAGTATAAATTAAATAGATACCTTATTATATAGAAAAAATTATTAAGCTAAAAGGAGGAAATAAATATAAGGAAAGTAAGGATTATTTAGTAGGAAATTAACTTATTTAGAAGTACTAATTTACTTTTAATAGTATTAGTAATTTTAGCATAGGATAAAACTTTTAGTAGGGACCTCTGTACTTTAACTAGTAGCTAATCTGCTGTAAAATAGATATAGATCAGCCCAGAATTATCTCTATTAATATACTAAGTATAATATTTTATTAGTGTTTGTAATTCCGTTGTGGCAAAAAATACCTGAATAATCGCGGAAATGCACATTTAATACCCCTGCGGGCTGTACCTAAGGTAAGGTATGCACTGCTGACGCCATTACGCATAAGATATGTACGTTCAAAACCCCTTCCAGCGAGCGAGCCAACCGAACCGAAGCAATGCCCCATGTGGTTCTGTTTTCGTCCCGTTTCGCCCCTTATCATCTTATCAACTACAGTCTTCCTTATCTTGAATCATCAACTGTCCTACTGCAATGCACTGCGCCGTACGCAATAAGTTGGTCCAATCAATTCAACACCAAATCCACTTCCCGTCTCGTGTCTTCGTCGAATCCTTGTCAAACTTCATCCTCGCTAACCTTCTTTTGGCCTTAATCACTTCTTCGTTCTGGTCATTGTTGGAATCTTGTTCGCAACTTTAACGTATACCTCCAACTTCCACTCGCTTACGCATCCGGATGATGCTCGACACTCGCTTCACCTGCTAAGTTAGACCTGTTCAACGATATCCTTTCGGGGGCCGGCCTCTAGTTCAATCTCGTTACATCTTCTCGGCACTCTCGTTATCGTCAGAGTCGAAACATCATCAACTTCGCTCAATTGGGGATCCACCCCGTATCGCAACATCGCGAACCATTGCATACTGGTTGAAACAGCTCGCTCAGCGCCGATTGCGGTATACTTATAACTCATATATAATTTGCTCCGTCCTTATCGTCGCTGTTGCACCTGTCAGAACTAAACTGCCCTGATGGGTAAATCATGTAGGTATTCGACTTCTTGCTGGTAAACTCTGACTGACGGTTTGTCCCACGCAGCACAATATGGCGTCATTCTTGACGCTGGTTCCTCAGGAACTCGAGTATACATCTACAAGTGGAAGAATCACGCCAAAGCCACCAAAGATGCATCGGCTGCCGAGCTCAGGTCTCTCCCCAAGATCAAGCTCAAAGAAAACAAGAAGATCCATCCTGGAGTTTCGAGTTTCGCAGAGAGGCCTGCGCAAATCGGTCCCGATCATCTACAGCAGCTGATCGACATTGCTCTCGACGAAGTCCCGGACAGCAAGATTTCCGAGACCCCCGTTTACCTTATGGCAACGGCTGGCATGCGATTGCTACCAAAGCCTCAGCAGTCGGCACTCCTCAAATCAATGTGCACGTACTTACAGTCGAATACAAAATTCATTCTTCCGGATTGCGATGCCCATATCCAGGTTATCTCTGGCGAAACCGAGGGTCTGTATGGCTGGATAGCGGCGAATTATTTGCTGGGCGGCTTCGACCACCCTGAGGAGCACGACCATGGCAAGAGTCATCACACCTACGGTTTCCTCGACATGGGTGGCGCATCTGCTCAGATTGCCTTTGCTCCAAATGCCACTGAATCCGCAAAGCATGCGGATGATTTGAAGATGGTGCGCATGCGAACACTCGACGGATCACCATCGGAATACAAAGTATTCACTGCAACCTGGCTCGGATTCGGTGCCAATCAAGCCCGCAGCCGTTATGTCGAACGTCTACAAGAACATTACAATACTGACTCTACCCACGAGCTGCCTGACCCCTGCATGCCTAATGGCTTGCGAACTACTCTAGACGGCGAACTTGTTGAATCAAAGTCGGATAAGACAGTTTTGGTTGGTACAGGAAAGTTCGACGAATGTTTGACAGTAACCTATCCTTTACTGGGCAAAGACAAGCCATGCAAAGACCATCCCTGCCTTGTTAATGGCCAGCATGTACCCGGTATCGACTTCGACATTAATCACTTTGTTGGTGTTTCGGAATATTGGCATACAACTCATGGTGTCTTTGGTGGAAAACACAAGGCTTACGATCTGGCAACATATCAAAACAATGTCATGGAATTCTGCAGTCGCGATTGGTCAGACATCGAGGGAGATCTTGATAAACGTAAGAAATCACCAGAAAAGAAGGCAGCCGAGGCGCGTTTGGCTTGTTTTAAGGCCTCATGGCTGATTAATATGCTCTACGACGGAATTGGCATCCCTCGTGTTGGTCTTGAAGGGGGTGCAGCCAACGACACTATCAAGGACGATGGTGAGAAATCATTTAACGATCCTTTCAGGCCGGTGGACACAATCGATGGCATCGAGTTAAGCTGGACTTTGGGTAAAATGGTCCTGTACGCTGCCGGACAAGTTCCTCCGTCCGGTTCTGAGCTGCCTGTCGGCTTTGGAAGCAATGTAGACAAGGGGATAGCGAAGGATTTTGAGCACGCCGGCTCTTCACCTATCGCACCCCACACAGGGGACGATGACGATGACCTGGAAGATCTTCTGAAAAGGCCTGGAAAGTCAACTGGTGGACTTGTCGCATTTGTTCTGATAATTCTGTTGGTCGCCTATTTGCTCCGCAAGCCCGAGCGAAGAAGAAAGATATTCAGCATGATTAGCCGGCGGAAGCGATCAGGGAAACCAGGCCGCGGCTCCTCTCTTGTCCACAAACTCTTCGGACGAAACTCGGGGCCATCTTATGAGAGAGTAATGGAGGAGGGTGATTTCTCTGATTTTGAGTTGGGCGATGTCGATTCGGATGAACATGACCATTCGGACAGCAGTAGTAATGGTTCACGAAAGGGACGGGCATCGGGTCTAGCAACACCTAGTATCTCTGCAGGTCGCGCGGACGAACTCACTCGCCCTCCGTCAGCAATGGATCGTGCCGGACTTGTAGTGCGGACTGAAAGTCGAGAACGGCTATCGCCCTCACTATTGAGTGCTGGCCGAAAGAGCCGCAACGGCAGCCCAACTCGTGCGAAGAGTCCATTCATGTCGCCTGTACGGGAAGATTGAGCGCTTCGATATGATTCATGGGGACGCATTAATGCGAAACTTATACTTGTCTGGTAATTCTTTTTCCGGGGGGGGGCAACGGTATTATCACGGCGTCAGGGAGTTTGTTGGAACTGGAGGAGCATTAAAGATATGGCGTTCACAAGAACGCACAAGCTATACCATAGAACAGAGTCGTGGCAGTTGCTGATCTGTTGGCTGAGTTTGGCGACGAAATTGGAGTCTTTATTGTTGGATATCACGCTACATTACTTGTTTGGAGCTTCTGGTAGTGTTGTACAACGATGTTGTTTCTCGGTAGGGGGGCGTACGCTCAGTTGTGCGAATTGGAATTCAATTAATCAATTTTGTCAGTCGCTCAAAGATGGTTTATTGCTGTGATCCCCCTGATACCATACCAACCGGACTCGCCCTTTTACCGTTGATTATATTCCCTGCCCGAATGTTATACACCTTGAAGCTTTGATCAGGCATTTCTAGATGCTTATAAGCCAACACTAGTCTGACTGCTTCTCCAGGAAACTAGGATCTGCCCGAACCCTTGATTCAAACTTACGCCACCAGTTTTCAAAGGCCTTGAGCGGCACAACCTCAACACCACCAGGTCCTGCTGTACCGCTAAAGCTTGATAGAAAGTTGAAGGCGTTCTGGATAATCCGTTGTGCGAGTATAGCCGTGCTAGGCTGGCCGACTGATGAGTTGCCAGACTTACTGGCCGCGAGTTCTTGTAAGCGCTGGCCAACAGACTCTTCTGGCTCCACTGATACACCAATCACTAACTCACTGGCCTCTCCTCCACCGCTGACCTTGAACATGGCGCTCTCCTTTCCAGGGCCTATACCTCCAAGGAAGCGGAAGTTGGGTGTGCCGCCTGACTGAGCTGCTGTTGCGACATCGGTGGCGGTTGCTAGGTAGATTGCTGCCGCAGTGCTCGGCGGGAGACTTACGCCTGGTAGCATAAAGACAACAATATGTGAGAAGTGTTTTGTGGTAGGGAGAGCGTAGAGTAGTGAGGTTGGTGAGGGGGTTGAAGAAGGCTCTGTGATGAGTGGTTGGCCCGCAGGGACGATGCCAAAGAGTGGGCTTGACATGATGATACTGAATATCGAGATGAGTAAGATATAGTCAATCGCAAGATCGAATGATCATATGATAAAGGAATATTTGATTCTAACCAGGGATGAGAGGGAACGGCTGGGGTGAGTTCTTTGTATAGGTAGGTAGGTAATAATGGAAGGGTCGAGGTTACGGAAACCTTACCTCAGGTAACTTAGGTATTCTTTGTCATTGTTTCGCTGGCTGGTACGGAAGACGTAGTCTACCTACCTAGGTAGTAGGTAGTGTGAAACGATTGGTGGGTGTTTCGAGGGTAATCTAGAAACAAGTGGAATGAATTTTTAGCTGTGTAGGTAGGTAGCAATGGATGGACCTGATGAGCAGGCGGCAGGGCAGGGACGTCATATGGTAGCCATGCCCCTAGTGTTTCCCACAGGGGTCTTTAGGGTAACTAATAAGGGGACAGGACATTGCATGCCAAGTTGACCCTTGATGCTTCAATGTACCTACAGTAGTAGGTAGGTGACAGAAACAAGAATTCGGCTATACTATACGTGACTCGAGATACAGGGGAATGTACCCCTCAAGCATTTGGAGTATTTGGAAGTTAGGAGATAGACGGAGAGCGTAGGTATGTACTTGGTCTCATCGAGCACCGTGGGGCCACCAAAATGTCAGTCACAAGTACTGTAGGTACATATCTCGACGCTGATCCAGTAAAAGCAGACGGGAGCCACCCTAACCCTACCTTACCTTACTTCCTGATGTAGCTTCACCGAGAAGCTCAGATAGGTACCTTAGACAACAGCCAGAGCTTTATATCAGATCTATGTACCTAATCATTCCCCAAGAGCATACAGTAAGGTATATTTATTTCGAGGGCAGGTGCTTGCTCGGCAGATCTCGCACACCTTATATACCGGGCAACGTTGGGAAAAACCCGCAACTGCATCAATCTTCTACGTCTACTGCCAAACAGTCGATGCCTTGGTTAGGTACTCAACATTGACTCCATCATCTACTTACTAGGTATTTCTATTTGAATATATACGATATCAGATCAGCTACGAACCAAGGAAACCCCACCAACACAACAATTCAGGCTTCTGTCCTCCCCTCTATCAAAATGGCCAAAACAAGCATTGATCTCATCGATGAAGTGGACATGTATGATTCAAAATCCCCACTATTCTCATACAAGTGTAACTCATCTCTCAAGGTTCCCGTATGCCGAGACTGATCCAGATGCTTTCACCAAAATGAATGCTGGGCTCTATACTCTGGTATGGAGAGATAGTCAAGGCACATACCCTATTGGGTACATCCTAGACCGTGTGGCCAGAGAGCTGCACCAGGTTCCTGAAGAGGTCAGGGGAGAGATGGAATGCGATGACGAGAAGAAAACTGTTGTGCTCTTTCAAGAACATACGGAGGAACAACGTACTCGGCGCGCGGCGACCCTGGCCGACTATTGGCGGAAGAATGGGACATTCCCTCTTCTCCGTCGCTGGCGTGACGAACTATGGCCTGTATACGGACGTAGTGGCGAGCTATTGTTCAGCATGGAACGCGCTGCGATAGGCTTGCTTGGTACGGTGCGCTACGGCGTTCACATGATCGCGTATGTCAAGGATGATGCTGCACCTCATAGCATTCGCCTCTGGGTCCCTACGCGTGCTCGGGACAAGGCAACCTTTCCCGGCATGCTTGATAATACCGTGGCCGGTGGTTTGATGACAGGAGAGGACCCCTTCGAATGCGTCATTCGCGAGGCTGACGAGGAAGCCAGTCTTCCTGATGATATCGTTCGCAAGGGTGCCAAGTTCGTCGGCAATGTCACATACATTTATATCACGGACGAGGGACAGGTTGGTGAAGGCGGCTTCATTTATCCTGAGTGCCAGTGGCTATACGACCTCGAGCTTCCCAACAATGTGATCCCTCAACCCAGAGATGGTGAGGCAGAGAAATTTGACCTCTGCGACGTTAATCAAGTCAAGGCGGATCTCGCCGAGGGTCGATTCAAGTCCAATTGTGCCCTCGTCACCCTCGACTTTTTCATTCGTCATGGAATTCTCACTGACGGGGACGAGCCCGAGATTGAGCAGATCAAGCGGAGAATGCGCCGCGACATTCCTTTTCCAGGTCCGCATCAAAGCAATTGGCGCTCATTGTGATCCCGGTAGACCAGGCTCACAGAGGCGAGATAGGGTCTTCGACTTTGAGAATCATTGGGGGCAACAAGGCGGTTTTCGCATGGGTATCATTAATGTGGCCTCGAGCTAGTGGTAACACAAAAGCCCATGGTGGCGGCGAAGAGCTATAGTCTAGATAAATGGACAATCTTAGGCACTTCTGCTTATTTCTTGACGAGCAGGTAGACATTATCGACACGGAGGGGGGTCAGTTTCTTGATGGGACCTTGAAGTGACATAAGAAGACCGCCGAAAGAGCAGTAGGCATTGCTGTAGGTTAGATTCAGTCAGCAAACGTGGATGTTCCAGACTCGGTGACAAGGGGGCTTCATGGAAGAGACGCACATGGTATTTCCATCGAATGTCTCCTCGAACTTGTAGATCTTTCCATGGCACACGTAGTCATAAAGGTCGGCGGCTGTCGCTGGCGCATCACCACCTTTACCAACGTCTCGCCAGCCCTTCTCGTCCTCCTTGCTTCCATCCAGAGAGAGGGTAGTAGACATGACTACGTGCAGAGTGTCGGAAACAGCACAGGGGAAGAGCTCGATGTTGATATCTAGCGTCATAACAGTCTGAGAGTCGCTTGAAGTGCACGAAATGCGGGCGACACGGTCATACTTGGACTGATCATACTCAGTCACAGTGAACGATTCTTCGAACAGAGTAGCGTCGCCGCTCGCCATATCGGGCAGTCGAGAAGAAGGCGGAAGGACGGAAGAGATATCTTGGGGTCGTTATGGTTTTCGCTTTGTCGTTGGTTTGCATTAAAGAAGAGAAAATGTTTGGATGCAGCTCGGAAAAAGTTGGTGGATACTTGGGTACCTCCCTTGACTCTGACTGCCCGTAGGTGAGGTGGGGCACACACAACCTTTGAACCTACTAAGGTACCTACCTATGCTGATATCACACTCCAATGTAGTACTCACTCCCTCTAGGTATCACAGCCTACCTACCTTACCTTAGGTACCTGCTAAGGACTATCCTTTTGTTAAAAAGAGGAGAAAGAAAAAGTCTCACTCAGCGACTCGCACTCGAAAGATAAAGACAATGTCTTTTCGGAAGCGCAATGTCGTCATTGGAGCTGCCAGGTCCTCATCTCCCATCGTTCGACAAGAGAAGTCTCTTGCACCTGGAACAAGACCATCTCCGTTAGATGGGCGCTTGACTACCTCTACAGGCACGCAGTCTTTGGATCAGCTCTTGTCAGGTCATGCTGGAATGCCAATGGGAACTTCCTTGCTCGTTGAAGAGACAGGGACTACGGACTTTGGAGGGGTACTGTTACGATACTATGCCGCCGAAGGACTGGCCCAAGGCCATCAGGTTCACCTCTTGGGGTTTGGTGATGCTTGGAGAAGAGAGCTTCCTGGTCTCGGCAGCCCTGATGGCTCTAAGAAGAGCAGTAAGCCAACCTCATCATCAGATGAAAAGATGAAGATTGCCTGGCGCTACGAGACACTCGGACAGCGCAACGCTCCAGTCAGAGGTATGCTCTGCGTACTTCCTCCAAGGACGTAACGCTGACCTGCAACTTATTGTAGATGCCCAAGCACAAACAACTCCCGGACAGATACCGAGCACGTTCTGTCATGGCTTCGACCTGGCCAAGCGTCTTGAAAACAGTGCCATCAAGGGCCAGCTGCACACAACCCCGGTGGAAGGTCCCATGGCATCTCCAACAAACACGCCGTTCCGAAAGTTCATTGCCGATGTGACCTCCAAGATCAAGAACTCGCCACCTTCTACAGTACATAGGATCGTGGTACCCAGCCTCCTCTCGCCTACACTGTATAATTCTGCTGCCAGTCAACCCAAAGAGGTCCTCAAGTTCCTCCATGCTTTGAGAGCACTCCTTCGACAGTACTCCACCCAGGTTACGGCATTTGTGACTATCCCAGTCACTTTGTTCCCTCGATCTACCGGACTAATAAGGTGGATGGAGTTACTATCCGATGGAGTTCTCGAGTTGATTCCTCTGCAACACCAAGCTCCGGTCTTGCGGGATCCCGGCAACGAAGACAAAGGCCAAGGGCTACTACGTGCCCATAGCTTACCTGTGTTCCACGAAAAGGGCGGCGGTCTGGAAGGTACCTGGAACAGGGAAAACCTATCTTTCAAGCTGAGCAGTTCCAGTGGGTTGGTGATTACACCCTTTAGTCTACCACCGATTGGAGGTGAGGAACAGCCAAATAAAGCTTCTAACCCCAATGATCACAAGAAGGAGACCTTGGATTTTTGAAGAGAAGGCAATTCAGTGATTCACCTGGTTTTATGACCCTGCCTTTGAGTCTCAAGCTCCAGAGTCTTATCTTATCTTTTCCTCCCCACCCCACTCGCTAAAAATTTTATCATCTAAAAGCAGCTCCAAGCTACCTTTCCTACACTTCTCTTCTTTCTTCTGATCAACATCAACAATCTCAAAAGGTATGTCAAAATCAATCTTTTTCCCTCGCAATTCACCCACGCGACTCGGACACAATGATTATACACTTATTAATCTGTCAATCCCCTGATTTTCTGTGACGACACACAATAAAATTACGAAGACGACTTATGATGTTGTCCTTTCCACACTTGTTCATGCTCGCTATACTCCCAACGACGCGCTCGCTAACTCGCAACGCTTCCATAGATAATATGGCCTCTTTCGATCCAAACCCTGTTCGGATATCCAAGATCGCTGGGCGATATCTCATCTTCGATTCTGAAGCGGCTGCGTTCTTGCGTCGGAATGAGAATATCAACGGTACACTAGCCGGAACTGCGCCTCAGCAACCGACTCAGAACATCTTTCTTGGTCTTCCAATTGAACTCCGGCCTGAGGAGGCTGAAGCGTTATTGCATAAGAATGTGGCTTATCTTGTAGACGACGTAGCTGCCCACCACTATGCTCTCCAGAATCATAACGGCGAGGCGAGGAAGTTATACCTCGACTCGCTTAGGACAAGAAAGCAGACAGCACAACATGTTCTTGCTGAAAAGAATGCACAGAAAGTTGTTGAAGGAGCATTAAAGCGTGGAAAATCCCGCCGTGTGCCCCCTAGCAATACCGACGACGACACCATCACCACTAGTGAAACTAAACCCGCCGTACATCAGCAGCAATCTGCAATCAAATCCCTGGGCGTCACCCCAACGTCCAGTGGGTCGCTGATTTCTTCAGAAGCTGAACGGACATACCAGGCCACTAACCCTACGCAAGGCCCCTTATGCGGCTTTCTCCTTACTTCTGGTCACTACACAACTCCCGGCCTTCGCTTTGGTGCCAAGTATAGCGTCTACCCAGGCGATCCCTTGAGGTTTCATGCCCATTTCATGGCAAACCAGTATGAATGGGAAGAAGATATTCCCGTGTTGGACATCGTAGCAGGAGGCCGCCTCGCCACAGCTGTGAAGAAGGCGTTTTTAATAGGGGCAGAACAGCCACTAGCGAATGGATCACGAGATGACCAACAGATGAGAACCTTTAGCATTGAATGGGCTGCAATGTAAAAGCTTGGAAATAATAGATGCTATGCCGAACGTTATATAACCTGACAAGATGATTTGAGTCAAAATATGAAAGTCTTAACCATTGTGAATCCATGCCCGTCGCCTCCCGAAAATGAAACGACGCAAATGAGTATAAGAAAGGCTGCAGTTGCTTAATCACAGCAAAATTAAATAAAAACATTACCGATTGCCCTAATCGTGAGTCTGCAGGAGCTCAGGGAACGAAAACGCGGCTGAAGCTAATAACCTCCCGGCGGCAACAGACGCATTTGTCAAAGTTGTTCATAGCAAGAGAGACACGGCAGTCGTCGCATAGACTCAGGCATCGACAGGGCCAGACAATAATGGTCCTAGGTGAGCTTTGACACACCACGCATTGCGGACCATCACTTCCAAAACCTGATCCCCCGTTTTCCCATGATGTCTCGGAACATGCCGCTGATGCAAACGCTTGTCGCCGTGATAGCAAAAGCTGTTCTAAAAGACGCTCCTCTTCGTCGGGATCTAATTTGGTGTTGCGCCCCGGTTGCATGATGTTAGCTTTGGGCTGTAGCAAGCTAGAACCTGGTGAGACTAAGACTCGAGTGCGTTGCAATTGCTCCATTCGCCGGTATTTGGCGCGTGTCATGATCCCATCGCTTTGGAGGTGGGCAGACAAGGTCACGGCCTCCTCACGCTCTTCAGGGCTTGTGGGATGCAGGAGACGTGCTAGATCAGATATTTGCATAGGGGTGTCATGGAAAGGCGTGCTCTCACGACTGATTTGAGGAGATCGTTGAGTAGGTGTTCGTTGGCCGTCGTCATTCTCGTCTTCTGACTCCCATGCTTGGTAATCATCCACTCCATCGCCGGTGGTCGACATAGAGACGACGCTTGTAGTGTCGAAGTCGTCATCTGAATGAGGTTCAAAGTCGCCGCTGGAATCTGCAGATCCCCACCAGCCATTTTTCACCCAATATTTGTATAGGTCCCTATCTAGGCTCTCCTCGTCTTGGTCTATGCACACACGCCTAAACTCGGCCTCGATATCTGCCGTCTCCTCTTTCGGTATGCGTCCATCATTATATGAAGATGGTCCTTTTGATCGTGGCTGTTTACGACTAGAGCTTTTGCTCTGGCCGTCCATACTCTTTGGGTGCTGGGCAAGCCAAAGGAGCCATGCTGGCTGATATCGGATCCGTAGAGTTGCAAGACACCACAACAAAGACTTGGCGCTAATTCTTGCAATAAGTTTGTTGATACTGAGTAGAAACTCCAGTGCCATAAGCCAACGAGAACTCCTTTCAGACGCGCCAATGCCCGCATGAAGGTTGCGCTCACTGCGTCCCTTCGGTATCTTCTGAGCAGCACGTTCGCGCGCGTACCCATTGGATGCAATTGACGGCCCCCCTTTCACGGGAATTAGGCCGATTGCGCCGATCTGGTCATATCGCGAGTCGGGCAGGCCGCCGCCACCACCAATTAGTTTTCTTTGCAATTCCTCGGCCTCCTTGAATCGCTGCTCTTCCAGCCAGGTGCGTCGTTTTAAACTGATGCCTTTGTCCTCATTTAGGTAGACGGCCTCACTAGCCATAGTGATAGCACCGAACCCAGTTCGCAGTAGAGCTGTGTAGAAGTCCATTTCTCGAGTGATGCGAATGGAAGAGAGCGATACGTTCGCCTGCATGTTTTCATGGGCATGAATTAGACGCTGACGAATGGTCATTGAAGCCATGTCTGATGTCGAAGGGGGAGAGAATGCTGAGAGGAGCAAAGCAAGCCCATATATGAACAAGCATATAGCGATACCTAGTAGAACAAGGACATGTGGCACAAACCCTATGATGCAAACAGTTGGAAATCTGAGTAGACTCTGAGAGGATGGATTGTCGAGGTCAAAGGAAATGGCCGCCCATACAATGCTAGCCATAAAGCAGAGACCCCAGAATCCCGTGCTCATTAGTCGGTACTTGGCTTGCAGATTGAAGATACCAAGAATATGGCTCGTGATATGCGTCATCGAAGATAGCAAGGCAACGAGGAGAACTTCAGGCGAGGTGTTGACCCTTCTCATAACCATTGACCTAGTCAGAGCTATAGCATTTCCAAGCCCTGAGGCTGGGGCATCAGCAGAAGTTGTTTTAGTGAATAGGTTCCAACCAAGCTGGTTACTGATAGCAGCATCTGCCTCTGCAAACGCAAGAGATTGTTCGAATAGTGTCATGCCTGTCTCCGGTGCGACGGGACGGCCCTGCACGGCACAGGAAACTGTTTCAAGGAACTGGCTAAGACAAAATGTTCCGAACAAAGGCCATAGCATGGACAAGGAGCCGGTCAGGTTACGAGCAGAGCCAGATTCATCGGACGGTATCATCCGAACGGCAATACAGGAGTCTTCATCGGAGGCTGAGAAGAGTAAAATTGAACTCAGAGAGTTGAGAAAGGCGTTTTGGTGTGAGAACATCAAGTCTGAGCTTTTGCTTGCATTACCCCATCGTAGCTCGGAAAAGTCGGATGAGGTCTGGCACTGAATAGATTGAAGCAACTGGCGCGCCTGTACTACCAATAGGACGATCGGAACGAATCGTAATAAGAGTCTTGTCGGCCATCGCAAGCGTAGGCGTCGTCGAGTGGCAGCGAATATGTGTGTTCTGTTGAGTATGACTGCCATAGCTATGCAACACAAAGCCCACTTGCTTGTGGCATATCCAAAGACACTGCCCAAGCTACGGACACTGTCAACGGGTACCCGTCCTATGGGAACAGTGGCCGCTGTCTCAGACCCCCCCGTACCTAACAAGGGCTCCATTATGTTCTGAATAGTCGGGTCGGCCTCGGCAAGTATGGTATTCGCGCCAACTATTGCTGGTATGTAATTCGAATGGTCTGTCGTCGTCTCGAGATGTTCGGGCACAGAAATATAAGATCCAAGTTTCTTAATGAATCGTGGACCAGCCCAGACAAGGTCCTCTAGTACGGGCGCATAGCGTGTCACATTAACTGTCCAGACAGCAGGATTGTACCACGGAGCAGATGCATTGGCAGAATCGAACCCTGTGTCGGATGTGAAGCTGGTGAGGGGTGATGGCACAGAGGGGACGAACTCGTCGGCCATGGCCTAAGGAGAACTATCGGGCTGAAGTTGTCGGAAGATGGAAGGCAAGTTGAGGAAATTGAAGGCTGCCTAATAAACGAGACAGTCACAGAAGCGTTATTTTGATAACGAGCCACTGGGTTTCGCTGAGGACATTGTGAAGTGTCCTTGTTTGAAGCGTGGTTTGTTGGCCTAGGGAAGCGATGATGAGGCAAGGCACTGAGCAACCTCAGTGTTGACATCGAGGTGGAGGTGGTAACATGCGGAAACTTAGTACCTTAGTACTTATGGACTATCGATGAACCTGCCAGGCTAGCCAGGTCGAGACAAAGCCCAGACTGAGTTGGCTCACGGATACTAGCGCATCCTCTATATGGCCCACTGCAGTGGCCAAACCGCTGTAGGAGTGCCTCTCTAGCCTGTACAGTCATGCACAGTGTTGATTAATGGACGCGATGTACCAATCTCAGGTCCCCTGCAATGCGCATTCATCCACGGGAAGTGGTCCCGATTTCGGCGCCAGACCGGAGGTTAGTAGGTCCTAAGGTAGTGGAGCTCTCAGAACTCAACCATGGCGTCCTTTAGGGTAATTATAAAGTCCCCTATAAAGATTGAAGAAAACCTCCTCTATAAGAAGGAAATCCTCTCTCTAAGGTAGGTATTAAAGATAGCTTTCAGAAGATGTTTAGCAAGAAGACCGTGGGGTCAAGCTCGGCTGAGGCATTTGCCTCGCCTAGGATGCCAGTTTGTCAGTATCAGGGTCTTGTATTAAAGCTAGCGTACTCATTATCTTATACTTTCATGTCCACCCACTGGATTAGAAAGTTTTCTCGACACCGCCTGACATTACCCTGAAAGAGCTGGACATCCTGCTGGGTCTAGCGCTTCTATCAGGCAAAAGTCCCTAAGTCATTGAGCGGGAAAGGAGCCTCAGGGGTATCTTCTTATTAGATAAATATGCTTGACTCCTCTTAATGTCTGGGCTTCCCCGACAGTTTGTCTACCTCGTTCCCATTTGGCTTCATTCCCAATGATGCCATATAATACTTAAAAAGAAGATCAATTGTATTCTTCGTCCGACAGCTGTGTCCTATAAGACCATTTCGAGCCAGGACTATCCAAGCACAACGAAGTTAAGAAAGCTGGCCTCTGCAGTCAATAGATCCTGTGATGGTGTGATTGATTGAACGCCTAGAAACACCCCTAAAGTTGTGCAATATTCCGACCTACTATCCAATCAACCCACGATGACTGATTCTTTGAGTGATGCAGCTACTGCAATGTTTGCTCCTTTGCTTGCATGTACGGCACGGGCGACAAGGTCTCGATGTAGACTGGCGTCTGATGCAGGCAAGCTTCCCTTCAGCCAGAGATTTGTGATTTCGTCCCTGGAGGGAAGATAGGCCACACAGCAAGCTGCGAGTATGTGCGAGTGTTCAGAAGGAACTGGATCGAGCACCATGATGGGTTCATCATTGTCCGCCTCAGACACCAAAGCCGCAACACCTCCAGAGACAGTATCGACACAGTCAATACCAGCATCCGCGAGAGCGGCAGCGGCAACAGTGATGCAGCCGCTAAGCACGTTCATCATGTCCCATTCCTCGCTTCCCTGCTCCACAGCTACCTGGCGGGCTTGATCTCCTTCAATAATGGTAACAACCACATCCACTCCACTCTTGGGCCAACGGTCTGCAATGAGTGCGCCCCTGAGAGCTGCTTCGAGATGGGTGCTCAAGTCACGCTCGGTAGAATCGCGTAAGTAACCCCTTCTTTGACGTGTTGCAAAAGGTGCGTATTTGACATGTGTAGAGAGGACCATGTGAGGGGAGAAGGGCGCTGATCGAGGTAGAGATCTAGGCCCATGAACGGTGCATGAAAGTTTCATGCCCTTACTACTAGAATCTTGCTGTGATTCAATTTCTAGATACGCCGATCCGGAGGCGGATGGGGTCACCCCAGTTTGCAAATCTAGTCAAAATATCAGTCAACTCTTCACAACATATGACTACAAGTTGCTGAGACAAGGGTGTTGGGAACTCACATTGTGACCTAATACCATTTGGAGCGCGAGTCCGAGTGGAAGCAGCAAGCTCATTTGCTTCATAAACAGGTGCCACTGTGATACCTCCAGGGCCATTAATGCGTCGTCGGTCTGCCATTTCGAGAATTATTCCTTGTCTCAAAGATCTTTCAACCCGAGGGCGTGGATTTTGCCTGGAGTGGATTGAAATCCATAGATGCATCAAACGGGGCGCTACAACGCTTAGTCATCAACGGCTCCATCTGCCCCTTCAAATTTTCTCGCGGGTCTGCTTTGAGAGCTCTGGACTTTCTCTTCTTCACATCGAAAGCCTGCTTTCTGTCAACGCATGCCATCGACAAGCAAAACAAATCTGGATTTGGTTGTCTTGCTCAAATATGTCGTGGTATAACTTGAATGAGTAGCGAGGCCTCTCGATGACGCTGATTTAATGAGGTACGTGACGCGCCGCTGCGTTTTCCCACACGCGCAACGATGATCCTTCACACCACTGTTCCCGCGAAACCTGAGCGTTTGAACAACATGCACTACCATCTGAGCACCTTACGATTCTTCTCCTTCCACACGACGTCGGTGATGGGGGTAACGCTAACACCGCGGAAGACTTCAGTCCTTTTGCTACCTCCTTCAATTGCAAGTGATGAAGAATGATACAAGGTCAGTCAGATTTCTCTTTCCACTCTATGCACAAGCTCCTTCACATGTCGATGATGAGAAAACCTTTCATTCAGTTCTGCTACTGAACCATTGTGATGACTCCCAATTACCAAACCAAGATCTCTGATACACATCGTACCTCCTTTTTCAATATTACCGCTGCTTGTTTTGATCTCAAGCTGACTATGAAACAAGTCTCAAGTTAATCATTTTCTTTGTCTCCGAGTCTCGTCCTAGCCTTGTCTGGCTTGACCTCGGTGCTCGATGAAACATTGGTAAGTTCACTGCGAGGATGCAAGGGCGAGCAAAGGAGCTGTGTAACATGATGACACAAGTTCTATCCATTCAACGACTTCTTCTTGACCAAGTCACCCTCCCGCACCGTAGGTTTTCTATGAGAGCCGATGACAGGTTGTGGAGTTGCTCTCTCGAGTGTTATGAAGACTCCAGTGTCCGGGCTGCTGGTAGCTCGTTCTGAGTTATCAGTATCCTGGGCCGGTCGAGATGACTGAGTAAACCGGCTTGTCTGACCAATCACGCTCCCGTTGCTTTTCTATACTCTTCGTCCGATTCTAGCATTGGTTTTGAACAATGGCTAACGGGTGCAGATTCCTCATAGTCATCAGTGCCCTCAGCATTTGTACAGGCTTATGATAAATCGAAAGCGCGGTAAGTTCTTAGTATCTGAGTGTGATAGTTGCCTTTAATAGGTAGTGATGATAAATAAACCTCACTTTTTCAAACCGACCTTAGGTCTCGTGCCTGTCCCCAAATCTGGATGTTCTTCGAAGCCGGAGTTGGCTTGCCAGTTGTGATATCAGTAATGCCTGGAAGATGCTGAACGATTGGGAATGTGTTTGACGATAAACAAGAAACCGATTGATAGCTATGCTTGACTGGTTGCATACACCTCAATTGACTGCTTAAGTAATTGTTTCTGCTTAGGTATGGATACTTTATCAATGGGACTTGAGCTTGGTCGTAATGGATGTGTTTACGGAGAGCCAATCTCAACCGACTGAAGGGGGACCCGATAACTTGTACACAGTAGTTGATCTGTCCTATTACTGTAAAGTAGCTACTCCGTAGGAAGATTCATATCGTACCTAGGTAGGTAATCTGACAGGATCCCATTTTTAGAGACAAGCTGTGTGGATCGTATCGGCGTTCAGGATGGCCTACTTAATCCACCTCAGCCTCCACTGTCTCCAACGACTTAATGTCGAGTGGTCCAATCAAAAGAGCCCCTCAACCCTTCCCTCGACTAAGAATAACTGAGCACATGCATTTCACAGCACTCGTTCCCCCTGGCACGCAAGACCTCGTATCCCATTCCCCAAGCTACCAAGGTACCTTACCTGGGTAGGTACTAAATGTACGCTGCTAAAGTATCTTGGTCGGCATTGCAGCCACCTTGCCCTTGCACCACGCACCACGCACCACGCACCACGCATCACAGCACATATCTACTTATTGCGACGACGCCTACGAGAAACGATACGATACAGTTGAAAGCGAATAAAGCCGTCAACAAATCATACTGGGGACGACAGGGATCGGGCGCTCGATGCAGACGTTAAAGCCAGCATCACTATTTGGACCCTGAACTTAGCCTCATCCCCTATCAACCTTCAAAGCGCAACCTATTCGATCGCTCTCGAGACCTTCCAGTCCCTTGGCCCACCAGTTTCTTCAAAGCAGTTTCTGCTACCCGACGCTCTCGATCGACGCGCCGCAGAGCGTCTCTGCGCAAACGCTGTCAATGCCATCCTATGACTTGCCGGGCTCCAATTCGAAGATGATGCCCCGGCATCATGCCGCCGCCTTTTCGAATGGCTATCCTCGTGGGAATACCTTTGACATCTCCCCTCACAAGTAAGGTTCCATGTCCTGAAACTATCGACTCATGACCTGTACACTACTGGCACCAATATTTATGGCAATTAGCTGACAAGGGGTCTCGAATAGGTTCCAACCGCGCACTTTGACGCCTGCCCAACGGCGTCGCAATAAACTTCTCGTCCGCCTATGCATTCTAGCGGCTATACTGTTCGCTTTTAGTCTCTGGCTTTGGCCTTCCAGCCCCGTGGCTTCGCTGGTATCTTTCGGGCTCCTTTCTGCTGGTGGTGCACCGGAGCTTGAGACAGTTCGATACTACGACTTGACCACCGTCCAGGGCACTGCTCGTGGCTGGGAACGCGAAGAGCGCATCCTGTTATGTGTACCACTCCGTGATGCCGAAGCACACTTGGGAATGTTCTTTTCTCATATGCGCAATCTCACATATCCGCACCACTTGATCGACCTTGCCTTTCTCGTGTCCGATTCCAAAGACAATACTCTAAAGGTTCTTTCTGATAGTTTGGAGGCCATTCAAGCCGACCAGGATCCTAAGCAACCATACGGGGAGATCTCAATCATTGAGAAAGACTTCGGGCAGAAGGTCAACCAGGATGTCGAAAGTCGCCACGGATTCGCTGCTCAGGCCAGCCGACGAAAGCTGATGGCGCAAGCCCGAAATTGGCTTCTGAGCGCAGCTCTGCGGCCGTACCACTCCTGGGTTTATTGGCGCGACGTAGACGTTGAAACAGCACCTTTCACCATTTTGGAGGATCTCATGCGCCATAACAAGGACGTCATCGTTCCCAGTAGGTTTACCTGAAGTAAAACTGTTTGAAGATGAACCTCAATTTCTAACTTGTGTCCAGATGTTTGGCGACCGTTGCCCGACTGGCTTGGCGGTGAGCAGCCCTACGATTTGAACTCATGGCAGGAGTCTGAGACAGCTTTGGCCCTCGCCGACACACTTGATGAAGATGCTGTCATTGTTGAAGGTTATGCCGAATATGCCACATGGCGTCCTCATTTAGCGTACCTCCGTGACCCTTTTGGTGATCCCGACATGGAAATGGAAATTGACGGTGTTGGGGGTGTCAGTATTCTGGCGAAAGCCAAAGTCTTCCGATCCGGTGTCCACTTTCCAGCCTTCAGTTTCGAGAAGCACGCCGAGACAGAAGGTTTCGGCAAGGTAAGAAATCAGACACCTTACCAGAACAGTCATCATTAACATGTACAAAACAGATGTCCAAGAGAATGGGGTACTCAGTCATTGGTCTACCTCATTATACCATCTGGCATTTGTATGAGCCTAGTGTGGACGATATCCGCCATATGGAGGTGAGTATCACTCTACTATGGTAAGCAGAATTCCTGTATACTGATACCGAGTGTAGGAGATGGAGCGGGAACGACTTGCCCGGGAAAAGCAAGAGGAAGAGAAGAAAAAGAACCAACAAAAGATCAAAGAAGAGTATAGTGACACCCGGAATGAGTGGGAGAAGGATAAGCAAGAGATGCAGAATCTGGCAGCTCAGCCCAAGCCCGTCAAAGACAAGCAGAAAGCTCCGAGCCGAGATGGGTTGGCTCAGCCCCATAATCAACGACCTGGTTCTGGCAACCAAGCCAAGGCGGGCTCAGGTAATGCCGCTCAAGGCGACATCAAAGCGCAAGTGGTCAAGCAGGAGGTTGACGCAGCAAGACAAGAGGGCAAAGCGGTTCAAGAGGGAGACAAACGAGCTGCTGTTGGTGCACAAGATGTGCCCCAAGCCAACCCAGGGGCAGCTCAACAAGTCGGCAATGCGGCTGCTTGAAGAATTTGCGTCGATATCTTGTTTTGTTTCCTTGATCGCATACGATATCTACTTGCTGTATAATAGAATAGATGTCATCGGAGTCGTTGGTTGTGAATTTGTACACTCAGGCGGAGAACGGCAGACAGTTAAAAGGGGTGACCATTGGTAAATCCCCTTTGGCATTGGCGTTTGGTTGGGATGGGCTACTTGTTATCAATATCAAAGAAGATAAAAAATCATCCCCTTTAATGATTACTATACTATTGTTGACAAATATGAAGAAAAAATAAAGCATACTGACTTTGGTTTAACGTTAGGTAGTTTTTATTTAATTGTATTTTACGGGATATGGCCTCATAAGTAGAGCTTGCCGAGAAGTTTTATTCGGAGAAATATGTTAGTATCCTCGTAGATTCTTGATATCTTTGTGCAGTCCCTGAATTGTGGTATCTTCATAGGTATGGAAGCTTGCAAATGAACCCCTTTTTCATACTGCCCGAGGTGGGACTGTACCTACCTAGGGAGTACCTATACGATGATTCCTAAGACCTACCTACCTAGGCTTACAGGCAAGAGCGGCCTTCCTGACATTTTCTGGTGTGACTCAAAATCGATAATATTAGGAACGAAATCGGGCTGAATATTTCCTTATTTTCAAAATCAATTTCCAAAAACTCCCATCCAGCCTCCAGCCGTGCATGTCTTTCAAGGGACCAGGACAGATTGTGGCAGCTGGCCAATCAGCATGGGTATGGGGCGACACCTGGAGAAGGACAGCGCGCAGCTTCTATGCAAGAGCCTGGCATAGGTACCTACCTAGAGTTAAGTGGTACCTTGCTTTAGCTAGGTACCTTACCTACCTTACCTAACCTAATAACCTTCCTAGGTACGGAGTACCTTACTTACTAAGGTAAGGTATCTTAGCCGTAGCGACGTTACGTTGTGACTCTGTCTTTATCATCCAACCTCTCAACTCTCGAGCAAACTCGACCACAAACGATTCCCCTTTTCGTTTCGCTGGAGACGTGGTGCTTATCCGAAGAATCTCCCTCTCGCTGTGTGTTCGGTTTCTACGATATTTCCGGCCTCCTGCAGCCACCCCCGAATTTGGGTCAACCATCAAGTCGCAAACCATCACCAACCATTACGAGGCTGCAATATCATGAGTCGCGATGAACAACCGTCTCTGACTATGGGAAGTCCTAGACCGTCGGCAGTTTCGAGTTTCGAGGGCCGCGCACTCCCTGTACGGATGCAGTATCGAAGTCGACCTGTGTCTGTCGCAGTTGACCCCGTGTCGCTTGTCATTTCGGAGTGCATCTCCATAACTTCCGCTATCCAGAAGCATGCTCGCTCTCCACATTCATCCGTTTCCGCTATTCTTGGTGGAAGCCCGAATCCCGTACAACTTGGGCCTCCCAGTCCTTCACCACGCGGACGAAGCAAGAGCCCCGCGGCGAGTATCAGCGGTGATGCTTCCCATGATGGCCTGACCAATCGCTGGGGTCTTCGTGGCCAGAGGGGAAAGAGCATGCAAGATAACCCTTTGATTGCTGGCTTTGGAAAACTAAGGCATGAGCTTGCTGGTGTTAAAGGTATGGTTGGCCAATTAGTCGCCATCACTCCTTTCTTCACCCGTGATGGCTGACATTTCCCTTCTAGATGTCCGATCATTCGACGCCCCTGCGATCCTCGCCCCGTTCCTCCACGTTATCCAAACCAAGGGTACCGCCGCCCCGATCACAATTTTGGCCCTAGGTGCTTTAAGGAAGTTTCTGGCCTATGGTTTCATCTGCCCCGAGTCACCACGGTTTGCATTGGCCATGCAATCTTTGTCTAGTGCCGTTACACATTGCAAATTCGATATCAGTGATTCAGACCAAGCCGAGGTTGTTCTTCTCATGATTCTGAATCTGATGGAGGATATGATGTCTGGTCCGGGGGGAGATATTCTGAGCGACGAGAGCGTTTGCGACATGATGGGTCGTGGCCTTGCCATATGCTCACAGCCCCGTTTCTCCCCCGTTTTGCGCCGTACTGCTGAAGCCTCTATGGTGAGGATGTGCCAGATCATATTCGAAGACGTTAAACACCTCGAGGTTGAAGCTGGCGATGACGCAAACGCCTTGGATCAGCAAGCTGATGACGACCGCGACAGCGTTAGAATCGAAAACCCCACTCTCGAAGTAGGAGGATTGTCAGCCGAACCTGAGAGCCTGGAGGTACCAGGAATGTCTACCCCAGACCCTGAACGCAGCAGCAGGGACACCACGGCCACCTCTGAAACGGCACTGGCAACTACAAGCGACATGACAGAGGAGACGGAGTCTGTGGATCTTAGGCCTTACTCCCTTCCTTCTGTTCGTGAATTATTCCGGGTATTGGTGAACTTCCTGGACCCTCAAGATCGACATCACACAGATACAATGCGGGTTATGGCATTGCGAATTATTCACGTCGCCCTTGAGGTTGCTGGGCCCTTTATTTCTCGACACCCTGCCTTGGCAGGTATCGCTGAAGACCGATTATGCTGTTATCTGTTTCAGCTAGTAAGATCTGACAACATGGCAATTCTCGAGGAGTCGTTAGTTGTTGCCGGTACGCTGTTGGCCACTTGTCGTGGAGTACTTAAGCTGCAACAGGAGCTGTTCCTGTCTTACCTTGTAGCTTGTTTACACCCAAAGGTTGAGATACCCCGCGAGCCCGGTATCGACCCCTCTCTCTATGCTGGCATCCCACAGACGCCCAAACTGGTCAAACCTTCACAATCATCACAGCCCAGCAGTGGCCGGTCGACTCCAGTCCCTGTCAAGGACCGTCAAAAACTTGGCCTAGAGGGTGGATCCCGGAAGCCAGATGCGCGCCAGGCTATGGTAGAAAGTGTTGGGGTCCTGTCGCGCATGCCGACATTCATGGCGGAGCTCTTCATTAATTACGATTGCGATGTTGACCGGGCGGATCTCTGTGAAGACATGATTGGGCTTCTTTCCAGAAATGCCCTCCCTGATTCTGCAACCTGGAGCACCACAAGCGTCCCTCCGCTCTGTCTTGATGCTCTGCTCCGATATATCCAGTTTATTGCCGAAAGACTTGACCAAGATCCTATCTATGGAGACTTTCCTGACCCTGCGACATTAAGGGAGCAACGGCGAAAGAAGAAAATTATTATCAAGGGAGCAAGCAAGTTCAACGAGAAGCCCAAGGCAGGTCTGGGCTATCTGGAAGCGCAGGGCATCATTAAGGACGCCACAGATCCTGTTGCTGTTGCCAAGTTTCTGAAAGGCACTTCACGGGTCAATAAGAAGGTCCTTGGCGACTTTATATCTAAGAGAGGCAATGAAGAAATCCTCGGAGCTTTCTTGGGCCTTTTTGACTTTTCTGGTAAGCGAGTTGACGAGGCACTTAGACAATTCTTGGAGTCATTCCGACTCCCCGGAGAGGCGCCCTTGATTGCTACGATCGTGGAAGCTTTCTCTGAGAAGTTTTGCTCCCACGACACTACTGGCGAAGTCGCGGACAAAGATGCAGTCTACATCTTGACGTATGCTATCATCCTGTTGAATACTGATCAACATAACCCCAACCTGGACGCCAAGAAACGCATGACGTTGGAGGATTTCGCAAGAAACCTCCGGGGAACCAATAACGGCCAAAACTTTGCTCCCGAGTATCTACAGACTATCTACCAGTCCATCAAGTCCAACGAAATCATCCTGCCCGATGAACATGATAACAAGCATGCCTTTGACTATGCATGGAGAGAACTGCTTCTCAAGACAGAGTCAACAGGTAACCTTGTTATATGCGATACAAACATTTATGATGCTGATATGTTTGCAACGACCTGGAAACCTATTGTTTCTACGCTGTCCTACGTATTCATGTCCGCCACAGATGATGCCGTGTTCGCTCGAATCGTCACTGGCTTTGATGAATGCGCTCGCATAGCCACTAAATATCAGAACTCGGAAGCTCTTGATCAGATTGTTTATTGTCTGAGCCACATGTCGACGTTGGCAACCGAAACACAGTTCAACACTTCCTTGAACACTGAAGTTCAGGCAGGGGATGGTAGCGTTATGGTAAGCGAACTCGCGGTTAAGCTTGGTAGGGACTTCAGGGCCCAACTTGCGACTCTTGTGTTGTTCCGTGTCGTTACTGGAAGTGAAGATCTTATACACAGGAGTTGGAAATATGTGAGTAATCAAGGCTTTTCAGTTGAATGGATGCTCACATTGACAGATGATTCGTATATGGCTCAATCTATTTACCAACTCGCTCATTTCGCCGTTCGCTCCAAGCAACTTGCCAGGCTTACCGCTGCCCCCCATTCCACTGCAAACGCCATCACAAGTCATCGATCGAGTAGCGAGGAATGCGGACACAGGTTTCTTTTCCGCCTTCACATCATACATTTCTAGTTATGCTGCCGACGATCCTCCTGAACCATCCGATGAGGAGTTAGAAAGCACACTTTGTACTATCGATTGTATCAAGTCATGCAATATGAATGCGGTGTTTGAAAATATTGCGTAAGTTGTACTTTTGCATAGTCAGAATCGAGCTAACTACCTAAAAGTAACCTAAGCCCATCCGTCGCTAAAGTCATCGTCGAAACACTTGTTGATCAACTCCCCGAGGATTCTAACACAACCGTAATTAGTGTTAAGCATGAGAGTCTGCCTACGTCTCCCACGAATGGTCACGTTCGACCGCCGGGGCATTTGGAGTACGATCCAAGCGTTGCGTATATACTAGAGTTCTGTACACTCTTGGCGTCACGGGATGCAGAATCCATCGAGAGCATGAGTAAAGTTGTCTTCGACACGCTACAAGGCGTTCTTCGCGATCCAGCCCGATACCATGCCATTACAGTTTCCCGGGCGTCTTTCTATGCTCTCAAGCTACTCAATATCAGCTACGTAAGTTTTGTAGCAAAGGCTTTTAAACTTGCAGCTAATCATATAAGGATCATGACTTCGTCAATGTTCCATTTCTGCTTCATACGATCTCGACCTTGCCACAAGAGGCTTTGGGAAAGAACTCGGATCTTGTGTTGCAAGGCCTTTCGCTTTGCATCGAGGAGTCTGGCCCGTTGAAACGAGAAATGATGACGTCCCCTGACTTTTGGGCAATACTGCGAGCCTTGGCTCAACGCCCAGAATCAGCGGCACTTGTTTTCGAAATTTTGGAGAAGGGAACTGCTGGAACCCCTCCGGCTATCATGGCAGATAACTACGAGGCAGCAATATCCCTACTGAACGACTTTGCCTCTGCTGCCACCCCTCGGCAACCTAATATGCAGACCCGAAGCCCTAGACCCCAAAGGCCAGCCCCCTCCAAGCAAGACAAAAAACGGTAAAACTTGACAGACCCCAAAGCTGTAAACATGACACTGATATGATCCCAGCAATGCGGAAGCAGTTGGTCGAGGCTCCAAGGCTGTCAACATGCTTTATAATATGACGGATCGAATCCCACATCTTATGCAACAGTCTCAGCTTGAGAGCAGTGAAGGTGTGCCATCCTGCAAATACTATTATTCCAATTGCGATGTTAACAAATCCACAGCCTGGTCTGCGTATTGGCTGCCAATCTTTCAGGCTTTGACCACTCAGTGTGCAAACCCATGTAGAGACGTCCGACAGCTTGCCTTCTCCGCCCTTCAGCGGTCTCTTCTGTCCCCAGAGTTGACCTGCAGCGACCCTAAAGAGTGGACTGCTATTTTTGGCAAGGTTCTGTTTCCATTAATCATCCAGCTGCTCAAGCCTGAGGTCTTTCTGTCCGATCGAGATGGAATGAGCGAGATGAGAGTCCAGTCTGCCTCTCTTCTTTGCAAAGTCTTTCTCCAATATATGGTACTCCTCTCAGGATGGGACGGAATGCTGGATCTCTGGATCAAGATCATTGAGATTATGGATCGCCTTATGAACAGTGGCCAGGGTGACAGTCTTGTGAGTTAACCTATCCAGCTGTGTAATGATACAGGCACTGACAAACAGTAGGAGGAGGCTGTTCGTGAGAACCTGAAGAATGTGCTGCTCTTTATGGCTAGTAGTAAGTATCTTGTGTCACCCCACACAGATCCGTCGAAAGAGCAACTCTGGTCAGAGACCTGGAAGCGCATAGATCGATTCCTACCTGAACTCCGTGGCGAACTCGCTCTTGATGAGCCCCCGAATGAGAACAAGACAGACAATCAGACCACTGAAGTGTCGGCACAGCTTTCGGAGAAGGAAAGGGGGGTCGAGAGGAAGACTGATACCGAAGAGGACCAGATTGCTGGCGACCCCGTTACGACAGAAAAAGCTGCCGAAGTATAAATCTTGCTTCGCTGGAAAAAGACTGGGAAAAGGCAGAGTCATCAAGATTATGTGACCAAAATATCTGCGCATCGGCGTTTGAACGGGATCTACTATGCACTTTAGATGTTTACTTGACAGAGGACTTTGTACAAAATGACAAATAGAAGGCCTCTATCATCGGCTCCAAGAGCTGGATTGACAGATGTTTGCTTGAGATAAACAGGAGGACAAAAGCTTGAACTAGAATGCATCCACCTACTAGTATCAAACAGTTGTGATACAAATTCTCGCTTTTATCTCAAGCATGTCCTTAAGGTCCGATATGGATTGATTGATTGCTACCTATGGCTTGAAAGTAGGCTTTGTTGCAGCGTGTTTACAAGAGTTGGTATATTTGAATGTATTGTTTTTGGTTGGCAGCCTTTTTGTGGACCAGCACCTCTGACGTTCGTTACCTTAGTCATTCATTCACTCACTCATATACCTATTCTGGCTGAGAATGTGCACCTCGAAAGACCAACCTAGGTACCTACCTACCTACCTTACCTTAATCACCAAAGACGCCCAATCTCTGACATGCACTCGCAGTCTTAGATATGCCTTAGGCACGTGTTTATGAGGCAGCATCCTTTTCTTTCTACCTACTAATCTTTTCGGTCTCACACGTGCAGCGGCCCCACCCAACGTCAAATGCTTCAACGCTCTTTGCGTCTTGCGATGAAGAGAAATCTCGACTCATTTCTCAAGGAACACTATTCGTTGACTTCCAGCTCGGTCACGACCCAAAGCGCGCCCTCTCCCAAAGTCAAAGTCAAAGTTCCTGGACCGCCTGCCAAGGTTCTCAAGTCCAACATGGTGACCACCACCGTTCAACTCACCAGCAAGGAGCAGCAGCTCCGCCGTCTGCTTCTTGATGTTGCCAAGGACATAGACGAGTCCGGAAAAGCTCCAGAGCCTATTGTTCTCCGTTGGGCCGGTGGCTGGGTACGCGACAAGCTACTCGATATCCAGAGCCATGACATAGACGTGGCCATCAACGCCATGACTGGGGTTCCCTTTGCTCAAGCTATGTGCGATTACTGTGAAAGACCAGAAGCCATGTCAAAGCACAGCATTGGCCCCGCAGATATCGGAAGCCTCCACAACGTTGCGCGCAACCCTGAGAAGTCTAAGCATCTGGAAACGGCCATGGTCAAGATGTTTGGCCTGGATCTCGATTTCGTCAACCTCAGAAAGGAAACCTACACCGAAGACAGTCGAAACCCTCAAATGGAATTCGGTACAGCTGAAGAGGACGCTCGCCGTCGCGATGCCACCGTGAACGCACTCTTCTACAACTTACACGACGATCGTGTTGAAGATTTTACAGGGGGGCTTGCAGATATGGAAGCCAAAGTAATCAGAACCCCTTTGGAGCCCTTCAAGACCTTCATGGACGACCCTTTGAGGGTTTTGAGACTTGTTCGTTTCGCCAGCCGGCTGCAATTCACAATTGACGCCAGCACGCGCAGATTCATGGCAGACCCAAAGGTCCTTGAGGCATTGCGCGCCAAGATCAGTCGAGAGCGAATTGGCGTAGAGTTGGAGAAAATGCTCAAAGGTTGTTGCGGCATCTTGATCTGATATGATCTGATTTGAAAGGCATGTACTAACCTCCAGGTAGGAGATCACCCTTTTGACGCACTTCAACTCGTCCATGAACTACGACTCTTCCATACAATCTTTACCGACCCAACCCAGGAGAGCCTCCCAGTCCCCGACATATCGCGCTGGGCTGTTGCTTATACTTGTCTTGATGAGCTTCTGAACGATCGAGACTCGACTTCCGTCGCTGGCCGACTAATTACATCCACGGATGCCACCTACTCCGCTTGGAACCTTGCCGCTCTCTCTCCATGGATGACGGTTGAAGAGCCTCCGAATCCTCGCAGGAAAGCAAACGCTCTCCCTCTCGTGGCCATTGTCTCGCGCGAAGGCTTCAAAGCCCCAAATCGACTTTCTAGTATTGTTGCTGCTTCGCATCGCAATCGTGACGAAATTTTGAAGTTGAAACGCGCCGTCTGCAATGGAGAGTCGTACATCCACGAACGAGATCGTTTCGGCATGGCAATCAGGAAGTGGGACACGCCCGCTGGTACCTGGAGACTGCAGGTTTTGAACGCACTACTCGTCGAGGCCTTGGAAACCCTCACAGCATGGCGCCAAGAAGCGTCAGCAGGTAAAGGTGATACCATTTCCCCTTCCCCCATGAACATCCAAGTAACCTGTTTCTAGAACAAAGTAACTTCTTAGCAGGCTGGAAGAGTTTCCTCGACCACCTCGCCAAGTTAGACGTCTATGAGGTCACGACACTCGAAAAGCTTCTTGATGGCGGAAAGCTCGCCAAAGCACTTGGTGGTATCAAACCGGGGAAATGGACAGGTCCGGCTCTAGATGTCTGTGTTGCATGGCAACTTCGCAACCCTGGCGAAACAGACCCAACAGGTGCGATAGAAGAAGTACAGCGGCGGAGAGAAGAGCTTGGGATACCGTGATTAAGGAGCTCAGTTAGTCTTGGTTCTAAATCGGCAGCTCTGCATATACACCGGTGCAGCTTATGCTAGGTGTGTCAAGTATTGGTCTAGGCTAAGCTGCCATGACTTGACTATCATGATGGATGCACGACCTGCATGAATGCAATGGATATTTAAGGCAAAAAGACCGCCCTTCTTGCAGTTGACGCGAACGAGTGCAATGATAAAGAACTTGACAAGCAGTACACTGAGACTGACAAAGTTGGTTAACCTGACCATGACGAGCAGACAGCCGGTTGCTATACAGTGCGACCAATTGTGTTTCGATACCGTACCCAGGTACGTACCAAGGTAGTCTAGGTATGTGGACCCAACCAACGTACTAATCTACCTGGCATCCTGTCTCAATGGAAGATCTGACGTTCGCTCTTCATTCTTGTCACTCACCAACATTCAATCAACGATAAGATGCCAGTCACTGACTCTGATGCCATACTTGGCGCCTTGGAAGAGCTCCTTGGCCCTTCAAATACAGGATTGTTGCATGAAATCTCGGGTATGTGCTTGACTCAACATAAGCTTCAAAGCATCGAATTGACCAGGATCCATTCCTCCTTTCAGGAAAGTCGGAGCAATTTCGAGCAGAACCTAACAGTGTGATATCTTCCTTGGTTGAATCCAATAACGCAGTGCGTTTTCCCATACGCCTGTGACGCTATCTGGCTCAGAGAAACAGCCACGAACTGACAATCGTTGACTCTAGAACCTTCGCCGATCCGTTCTCAGTGTAATCAACCATGCCTCGTCTTCAGAGGACAACTTGGACCAGAGCCAATTATTGAGGCTTGTGGCAGTCGTCAGTGAGAAAGCATTGACGTTGAGGAGCGTTGAAGGTACATCAGCGTGCGTAAATCTATCACTTCTGTAGTTTGACTAACATCCCAAAGAACACTCGGAACTCCTCACAGAAGCAGCTGTTGCCAGTATCAGTGTCTTGTGCTCGAAATATCGCATTATTCTGGACCAGATTACTCTCGTGAAGCTCACAGCTGTTACTGATCCCCAGGACCCATGGACAACTGCACAAGCTGCAGCTGCAGCCTCAAAACTTTTGTCCAAACACCTTGAAGGTGAAAGTCTGAACGAGTTTATCACCAACACGGTCCTTCAGAAGCATTTGAAGCCATTGTTTATGAAATCGTCCTCGCGAATCACGGCTTCAGGACGGCCCTCCCAGTATGACATGATTGACGATCGGTCCCGACCCGTGATTGAGGTGCAATCATGGAGAACTCAGGCCCCGTGGGCAGAGGCTACAATACAATGGACAGTAAACATGTCTACGGTAAGGTCGTGCCGGCAGAAATGCGATTAGTTGCGCTGACACTCACTGGTAGACGTCCCTCGTTAAACAGCACTGGCCGCTTTTCTTACCAGTGCTGTTGGCGCTGGTGGAGAACGAGTCTACCAAGACCAAGTCCAGAGGTTTAAGGACCACGAGGGAATTCATCAACAGATGTCCAGCTCAAGTATTGCAAAACACAGGTATAGGCCGTGTATTTGCAGACGTCGCATTCCCGCTCCTGCTCCATCTCCCCAGCGTCACACCAGAGGATGAGTCTACGACCATACTCATACCGGCTTACGACATGCTTATCAAGCTGGCCCAGTCCACCGGCGATACCAACAGTATTGAGCGTCGCCGATTATTTGACAAGATCCTCAGAGATGGAGTATTCGCAGGCTATTTCCATGCTTCTCAGCACACTCGAATTGTCCAAGCTCTGTTACAGAAGGCGACAGCAGTAATCAATAGTCTGGGTATTTATACAACCAAACATCTGATTGTGAGTAACCACTTATTACCGAAAAACGTCTCGGGCTTTCTTTAATACGTCTGTGCCAGCCTCTTCTCTCAATGGTATCATTAGTCATGACAGACCCCTTTGCAGTCTCATATCCTCCAACCCTGATAGCGGCGACGCAAACCATGAGCGCCGTTATTACTAATTCATGGCCTCGTATCCGAGAAACTGAGCATATGGAGAATGTTGCCCGAATTCTGTCATTATGTTGGTTAAACGTCTCTGAGGAGATTGAGCATGGGGCATCTCGGACTTCAGCTGATATCAACACGTTGTTACGAGAGTTAGCACACGCAGCTCGAATTCTTCAGGCACTTTGGGCACATGATGCCTCTAACTGTCCCGCGAAGCTGACTGAAGCCTTGAAGCAAGAACCGCGGCTGTCTCATCTCTTCCCAAAAATGCTGGCGTGAAGGCTGAGCGGCTGTTGCTAAGACTCAGTCTAGGGGCTGTTGCTTGAAGAAAGACTTCCCACGCAGCCATTTCCTGTAGGCTTTGTATCGTTTCTTCGGACCATCTTCCTCAGTCACTGTTAGAGGGTTTTCGCCCACCTTGAGCAACTCAGCGTATACATCGATCTCCTCTTCAGTTCCTTTGACCATTAGACCTTCATCTTGCCAGTCACCGCTTACATACTCCTGATACTCAGACGCATCCACGTCCACGGGCGTATCGCTTGAGATGACGAGAGGAAGGTTTTGAGGATGACGGATGTATCGCTCGTAATCTTCGGATTCCTGCTCGGCAACAGAGGGATTCAGTGAGTCATGGACAGCTTTGGTGAAAGTCCATTGTGCAGCCTTGGATTTCTCCAGGGCTGTTGGCTTCGTCTTGGGGCTATGTTCAGATGCCGGCACTGGTTGATTCGTGTCCAGTCGCAGAGAGCTGGCGAGTGCACCTTTGTCTTGAACAGGTTGCAGCCAACGCTGGAGCGAGATCCCTTTCGCTGGTGATCGGTTCAAAATCGAATCTGGCGCCCCATTCGCTCCCACAGTCTGCCCTCGAGAACTTGTTACATTTGCGTGTGGATGAGCATCTTTCTTCGACTTCTTTTTCTCACCGTGCTCAACTTCATTGTCGGTTCGGACCCGGAAAGGGCTGAGGTCGTAGCGGCCATCCTGGGTGGACTTGAGGGGAATGTATTTGATAGTTGAGTTCATCTTGTAGGCAAACATCTTGGGGAAAGAAGAGAGGGTCGATGGCCTGTAATACTCGAGCCAATAATCATCAAAGAATTCAACCGGATGAGCGCGGGCAATGTCTTTGCTGGGTACGTATGGTGGAATTGTTCGTTTCTGCAAGTGAGCTGGAAAATACCAATTGATGTAGTCGTGCTTCAACCTGGCGGACCAATCTCGTGGATCGGCATGATGGAGGTAGTAGTCTGTTGCCAAGTCCCACAGCATAGGTTGGCCTTGAGTGAATATGTAATTACCGAGGAATAAGTTATAGGCCTCCTGACGTTGACTGTCCAGGAAGGAGTTATTGTAGTATCGCTTGAAGCTCTCGATCATGTCTCTTGAATGACTTGTCCATTGGTTAATTTTGCGGTAAGTTTCCATGGTATTGACCAGTTGTGAGCCGCCGTACTGAACAGCAATGGTATCGCCATGATCATGCCACATGTGAGTGAACAAATTGACAGCGTCCGTGTCGTAATCAACCGACATGTCCTCAAGAATGCCAAGGGCATGTAGCTGGTGACCTAAGGCTCGCTTGCCGATGACAAACTGCGCAGCATTGGTACGGTCCAAGCAGTCGATGCAATTTGTTCTGGCGACTCCATTCTGTGCAGTCATGGGGCTCGTGAGACCGTCTCCGTTTCGGAAGAAGCCCGTCGTAGCGAGGACCGACTCTGCGATAAGCTCGAGGTTGCCAATAACGTCCCCACCACGCACTTTCGATGCGCGACTCATGTCCCACGCTTTGTGAATAATCTTCTTGCCCTCAGGCAGGAATTGGTTGAGATAGTTGATGGCATGAGTATATTCCTCCAGTAGCTTTGATTCACGAGGCGTTCGCTCCTTGGACTTGATCAGGTTAACAACATAGATCGGCGCACCGTAACGCTCGAACAGGTTATCGAAGTGCAGAGCGGCGGCGCCATAGAACGGATCAACCAAATTAAGCTCAATCGGGGGTTTGGGTGTGACGCCGGTGCTGTCCTGTGTCCAGTAAAGCGGAATACTCCCTCTATGCTGAACATAGGAGGTGTACTGCGGGCTACAGTATAGTTGAGGACCAGGTGCGTGGAACGACGTGGTCAGTGACTCGGCTACGATTTGTTCCGTCTCGACATCGTTGGCAACATAACCCTAGGGGTATCAGCGCGAGAGTACCAAGAAGAGAAAGCCACAACCACTTACAAGATCGTTGGCTCCACGTTTCAAGAATCGAGCACCGGCAAAGTAGCGCGAGCGCCTTGCGATGACAGTGATGTGTGCCGTACGGCCGTAAATTGATAGAGCTGTTGAAGGTCAGCACGGAGCATGGACATAAGAGCTGCATTGCCGTTTGCCAGACTCACCCGCTTGATCAATGTATCCATGTATAATTGGACGACACCAATCATAGGGGTCCCGAAGAGCAGTAACAGCAGGCTGTAGGAGATAGTCGTTCCAGACAAACATAGAGTTGAAATCATCGTCGTCTGGCGGCAGCATTCCCTTGGCAAGAGCATCGCGCTCCCGGATGACGTTATGCTGCAAGGTACGCGTAACGTCGTAAGAATAGCTGTAATAGAAAGAACGAGTCAAGTCGAGGTTGTTCAAGATGCCGAGGAATCGTTGCTCCTCGGTATTGCGGGTATCTGGCTTGAACTTGGCGGGAGTCAGGGAAACAAGCTCAGTGCCCTCGATCTGATATATGTAGTGGCCTCCGACCATAGCGACAGTGCTCTTTTTCGTGATGAGAAGCATGTAATAGGGCCCAGTGAACTTGATAAAGCCAAGGAGGCCCCATGTGGTGCAGCGAAGCTTGATGCCACCGGTACCTCGGTTCCCGTCATCTATTGTGTCGAGCAGTTGGTTCATCTCCTTCAAACTATAAACAATCTTGTCATCCGTCACGTTGAGCTCAGCACCCTCGGCGGTGCGGTCGATCTTGAGGATTCGATAGCGCTTTTCGCTAACATCAACACCGACGATGTAATACCGACTGGCCGTTTCGTAGAGACTGAACTTGTGCATCTTGTAAATCAGGCGATCAGGGACGCGGTCATCGAAGGTGTGTGGGAATGCGCGTGTGGACGGGTCGGGGCTCGTTGTTCGCATAAACGGCTTCGCTACGGCGGGCTCGTCGTCATTGTCGTCTTCACCGATCGTGGGGCCGCCAGCGGCTTCTGAAGACAAGGGACTTCCCGCGCCATTGTTCTGAAGCGAGGGGAAAACAGGTCCATCGTCGATGGCGTCGTTGGTAGTTGGCAGGTCGCCTACCTCAGGGCCTGAGCTGAGGGCCTCTGGAACACCATACTCAGACATTCTGACGAGTGCGTGGCATGCCCGAGCGCGGGCGAATCGCAGGAGAGAATGTACCTATCTTTGAGCATATAAACTAATGAGTCGCATCGAGTTGACCAGGCGAATGTGTCTGCTGTTGCCTGTACATGAAGAATGTTGCGTGTCGTAACCAGTTAAGGTAGGTAGGTAGAGAAGAACACTTAGTAGGTACTGTGGTAGGTGAATACGACGAAATGATAGAGCCGGTTCCTGGCTCAGAGACCAAGCAGGGGTCGATTGTCGGCGGTTTCCTCGCAGTCCCTTATCGTCGTGCAACCCACCCATAAGTTATAGACAATAGACCCCACATCGCATCTCAGTTGATGACGTTGTAAGTGTCGTGTGCCGGCGGTCACATGTCTATGAATTTACTATGTAGTTGCCGTTTATCTTACAAACAAACACTCAGTCGAAATCAATATTACCTACTAAGGTAGGTAGCCTTTTCAACATGGCACTATTCTAGGTACCTACTATTCTACCAACTCCAAATACGTACACAGGATCTCCGTCTGCTCCAACGCAAGTCAGTCTTTAGTTATTCTCTGCTTCACCCACCCATGGATTTGAGCTCCATCGGTTCTAGCCCGCCTGCATCGGCTCATGAACTTGCCGATCTAGTAAACTAACAACAAACTACTGTATGTACCCCATCCTTAGTAGCAGCTCCCCTCGTGCAGCTCTCATTCCGGGGTAAAGCTAAAGCCTCTTGGCTTAGGCGAACTATCCGATTCTCATCATTGCTAGATCTCCATGTCAAGTACTACCTAGCCAGTCCAGAGACCTGGTACCTAAGGTAGGTAGTCTCTCGCTCAGCCTAGGTACTACTAAACTAATCTGTCCGTCGACGGAGTACAACACGCGACATTCCGCTATATTTGCATATCGACCCTCAACTCATGTTCATTTGATATGTGTCGATACAACCTTGCCAACGGCATTGGCTCGGCGTCTGTGTCGAGCATATCTTTGTCTGCAACGTCTTTGACTCTCGTTGTCATCACATACCTATGTGCATACCTAGGTACTTAACTAGGTATCTAATAATGTATGTACATACGTCCTCATGCTTGACCATTTGCCACCGTGGCTGCATAAGTTGTGTTGCATCTGTCAGCTCTTTGCCGAGCTGAGCTACCAACGGTTGGTGGTGTCTCGCGACATTGATCCAATTGCCTTCTCTCAAGGACCACCACCACGCCTCGAATAGGTTCGTGTCTGCTAAAAAGCCACCTTCCGGCAAATGGCTTCCTGAGGCGATGAGCAACATGGTCACGGTACCTTTGTCTAGCTTGCATGTTAGCCATATAGTGTTACGACTACCACCACCTTTGGCTTTTGTTTCCAATCAAGGGCCACAGACCATTGCTAGAGGCTGGCTGATCATACACTCAATCGTCATCGCGGTCGAGCTACCTAGGCTACCTCTTTGATAGCGGCAACCTCCTGAAGTATTTCTCAACCACTCACCAAGAACCCTTTGTATTGTGACCATCACGTTGACGTCAATGGCCGTGATGGTCTAAATCCAAGCCACGTCCAGATGCCTCCTTACGTAGCATTGGCTGTATCTCTACAAGAGATAAGGTACGCCACTACAAGCGTCAATCTGCAACCGCTCTTGTCTAACCTTCCCATGCCCATCCATTTCAGTGCAACTAACTGCCTACCTTACAAGCCAAAATAGAGGTACCTACCTAAGGTACCTAGGTAAGGTAGGCAGGCAGGCAGGCATTCATCTTGCGGGGTAATTTAGACACCTCCATTACCTGCCTACCTACCGACTAACCTATCCATTTAATACTTCCAAAGGCAGTATATAAACGCCTCGTTGCCCACCGATCTCGACTTGATCCCTTCAAATTCTTCTTCCTTACCTATCAACTACCTAGAATTGAAGATACCCCAAAACATTTGTACTCAGAATCTTTCTTTCTTTTCCTCCCTCGTCTACAAAAACTCTTTCAACGACCCAGACACTGAACAATGGAGCAAGCTATTAACACCCAAGAGGGTACCACACAGCCCCTGAACGAAACGCCTGTTGTTGGGTCTCCCCCCCAGGATCGTAGAGCAAGCGATGCCGCACAAGACCGGAGAATGAGTGATGAATGGGGTACGTACAATATATCCAAACAATTGTGCATCGGCAACTAACTGAGAAATGCTTAGATGCGTCAAAGGTACCCCCCAGCCGTTTCCAAAAACGTAAGGGTTCCATCTATGCTACTCCTGGATCCCGTGATGGTCATGTCGACAGGAACTACCAGGACAAGTACTGGTCTAAGATGACCGAGAAGAACTGGGGCAGCGGCAGCAAGTAAACAGCGGGAGCGAGTGTTGCGTAATCAGGTAGCAGGAGTTTGGTTTCATGATTAATTGTCGAGTTCACAGCTGTAAGATGAGAGATGAAATACGGAAATTAAGGGAATAGTTATCTTAGTCAAACGTCTCGCAAGCCCTACTATGCAAAGAAAAACCTCAATTAGACAATCTACTTGGAACTGTCCATCATTCATCAATGCCATCGATTTCAATGGCGTCGGGATTTGAAGCGACTGTCGTTGTAGCTGGTATGCCTCCAACTGGACCAGTACTGGCTGCCACGAATCCCTGCGGTGCTCTGGACTGCCTCTCCAGTGCCGCCATGGCATCCGTTATCTCGGCATCGTCTGCTCCTCCGGGACGACGTTGGCTGCGCGCAAGGGCTTGGGATGCAATAAAGTTGACATCCGTGTTGTATTGCGCCTGGACACTTCGCTTGATACGTAACATTTCTTTGAATGTATCTTCGTTACCGTGCTGCACTTCGAACTGCTCCCATTTCGTCCAGAAGTCAGGGTTTGTGCGAGGGTCACAGAACTGCGATGCATGGCCATAGATGGCGCGAGCCCGGTCAATCTCACCCAGCCTCTTCTCCATGTCCGCAAATTTGAGGCACATGTCCTTAGCTTCGACATCTGGGAGAGCAGCGATGGCCCTCTCATAAATTGGTCTGGTCGACGTCAGGCCGAAATTGGAGGCAGATTTGGTGATATAGAAGTTGAACATGTCAGCCCGGTCCTCGTCCGCCACTGCTCGTGTGGCCCGCTCGTAAATTCGCATTGCATGACGGGCTAGGCCACGTTCCTCTTCCAAGTTGCCATACATGAGGTAGATCGTCTTTGCGAACTTCGGGGGGCAATCTTCCACGGCTTGCTCGAATAGATCGCGAAGTCGTTCTATCCCGATCTTCCGATCAACGGCCTTAGTAAGATACAAGTTCCAAAGCTCAAAAGCAACGGGGTAGCTGAATAGGTCTAAGCCGCGCTCATAAATCTTGAACGATTCCTCATAATATTTGTGTTCCTCGAGCAGATTGGCATAGTTGACAACCGTCTGAGGTGTTGCAATTCGGAGCTCAAAGATTCGTTCATAAACCTTTTTGGTCTCATCCAAAGTAGACACGCTTTCAACGAGATCGACGTAGAAGCTCCAGAGTTTCCAGCTCTTGTGGACTCTTTGTTGTGGTGACAAGGTCTCGTCGAAGTAGTCCACAGTGGAGCGCTTTGGCGCCTGAACTGCTTTGGCCATGATCCGGACGGCGTCGTCGAAATTCTCATTTCGTAATTCCATTTCTGCCCATTCAATCCACATATCAGCAAGCTCGGCCACTGACTTGAAGGGCACCTTGATCGCCTTCTCCATGATGACCCGGGCGTTTCTCAGGTCACCTCCGCGTTCATAAAACTTTGCGTAGTTGGCCCAGAGCTGATGAAATGCTCCCACAGCGCGTTTTGGCTGTATTGCCGCAATTGCATCCGTGTACGTCTGAGCAACCTCTTTCTTGTTATCGCCCCAAAGGGCAACTCTCTTTTCCCACTCTGGAACGTTGTTTGGATTCTGGCGTAGCAGGACGTCATTTAGGAGGAATGGTCGCCTGTCCATGAGTTGTTCAAACCGCATCATTCTGATATCCAGCTCAAAGTCCGCGTTTTCGTCTTCTACCCCTTTCTCGGCCCTTGCAGACGCAACCTCCATGAGAGCACCGATGATAGACTCTTCAAATTCGGTGTAAGCCTCGAAGATAAGGGTGAAGTCTCTCACTGTCATAACCGTGGTGATCCCCTCTTCAAAGACGTCGCGAGCCCGTTCAAAGCTGCCTCTCCGGATCCAATAAGTAGCGAGGCCTGACCATAACTTCCCTCTTTGATCCGCAAATCTGGAAATACCACTTCGGATTATACGTTCGGCGTCTATGCCAGTTTCGCATCCTGTCTCGATTTCGGCGGCGTGTTCAACAATAAGATCTACCATTTCGCTCCAGAGTTCATAATGGCCTTTCCCCTGCTTGCTGTTGAACCTGGCGTTGTTAAGAACATCTATAAATTTCAGCGCGGCCTCTGTGTAAAGCCCCGTTTGGATTAGTAGTTCGATAAAGTCCTCGGCATCTTCAGGATGCACCTGCATATAGCGTCGCCAAATTTTCACAGCAGTTTCGCCAGCGGCTGAGTTCGCAAATGGGCGATAGAAGGCCCAAATACGATTGTGCTGAGATATGGGAAGAGCTCTTAGAGCTCGGTCGAATGTGCGTCGGGTGAGAGTAACAAGAGGTTGTTTCGTCAGGAACTTGAGGTACATTTCCCATATCCGCGGCATTTTGTGTAGTAGATTGAGGGCCTTTTCGAAAAGGGTGTTGACTTTGCGATATTCTGCGGCGAAGAATGCTGGATTCAACTTTGCAACGTGCTTAAGTCGAAAGGAGAGATACTAGATATTGTTAGGCTTGAGTATTAGGCAACGGATGCCATTCCATGGGTTTCATCATACCAATTTCCATAACTTGTATGAGCGCGGCAATTGAGCGCAAGCTCGCTCCATCACATACGTTTGCTCAAGGATGGTTCCGTGATGTGTTTTGAACTCAATGTATGCCAGCCAGGGCTTCACACTACCAGGATCGCGAAGGACATCTTGCTCGTAGACGGAATCCTCGTTGGACTGAAGGATTTCGGTCAGTTGAGTATCATACGTGATGCGCATCGTGTTTGTGTACTTACTACGAGATGCAGTTGCGGCTGTCTGCGCGCTCCATTTAGAGCGTGATCAATTGGAGCCATAATGATGATGGTATTATAGATCGTTGAGGAAATGGCTCAAGGAACTTCGCGAAGATGGCAGTTGAGTCGAATCAACGTGAACCGTACATCGTCGAGGCAGCTGGAAATGCCAAAAGACGTCGCTCCGAAAGCCACAATGTGCCTCGTATAGGCCCTAGTCTGGCCTGAAGCGCCAACTTAACACCCCCGAGTGTCGCTGGCTCCTTAAGGGCTTCGGCGAAAGGCAGCTAGAGGACTCCTGGGTTGCTCGATCTTCGGCTGATGAGAACGCGAGGTTGTTGTATTTTTCTGAAGCCCGTGACACCTGGGTCCTCACATTTCAGAGACGGTCCACAAAACCGCTAAAGAGTGGGGCGACCACTCCTCGCTGCTTACGTTATAGCATTGATAGCTGCCCAGCAACTCCGAGTGAACAAAGTCTAGGGGAGCTTTCCAGGGCGGCCGATTAGTCCAGCTAGCGCCTTGGCCCTGTGACGACGACAGCCCAGATACCTTACCTTGAGACAGACAGCTTCAAACTCTAGCCACCACTTCCATACGAACAACACCTAACCTATCCTTCTCATCAAATCTTGCTTATCAAAATGTCGGGGGCCAATGTAAGTCAAAACTTTCGCCCTCTTTCTACGAGTGTGAGAGGCGCTGATGATTGTGGCCTAGGATCGCGAGGCCGTCTTTCCAACCCGGCAATCGCTGGGCATCATGAAGGCAAAGCTTAAAGGCGCAGAGACAGGCCATAGTTTATTGAAGCGAAAGAGTGAAGCTCTGACAAAGTATGTGCAACGCCACATCTCTGCCCACCCATTGTTACGGCCGACTGACCATTGAATGCAGACGATTTCGAGGTTCATATTCCCGACAGGCCCTTGATGTAAACCAATCCTTTCGCCAGCGTACTGATACCCGATAACACAGAAATCACAAGGCGAATCGATGAGGCCAAGCGAAAAATGGGGCGAGTCATGCAAATTGCAGCTTTTTCGCTGGCAGAAGTGACATACGCCGTCGGCGGTGACATTGGATACCAAGTACAGGAGTCCGCCAAGTCTGCTCGGTTCCGCGTTCGTACGAAACAGGACAACGTATCCGGTGTTCTCCTTCCAGCTTTCGAAAGCTACCTTACCGAAGGAAACAATGACTTCGGTCTAACGGGCTTGGGCAAGGGAGGGCAGCAGGTTCAGCGATGCAGAGAAACATATGCGCGTGCTGTTGAGGCGCTGGTTGAGCTGGCTAGTCTGCAGACCGCGTTTGTCATCCTCGATGAGGTTATTAAAGTGGTCAATCGGCGTGGTAAGCCACTCAAAATGTTGTCATCAGCTGTCATACTGACCATCATCCTAGTCAACGCGATTGAACATGTCATTATTCCCAGGACCGAGAACACTATCAAATACATCAACTCTGAGCTTGACGAGCTCGACCGCGAGGAGTTCTACAGACTCAAGAAGGCAGGTTTTAGCATCGCCTGATTCATGGCAATTCATCTGACATATGATAGGTTGCGAACAAGAAACAGCGAGATACTGCTGCAGCAGATGCCGAGATGAAGGCAAGACGTGAGGCGGAAGCATCCACGCAGGGCGGAGACAAGCCCCAGAAAGACGATTCCACACCTGCAGATGTGTTGGGCGCCGGCGACGACGAAGACGTCATTTTTTGATAGGGCGGTAGCTGCATCGGAAGTGTGCGACAAACAGGCTGCCATAGTACAATGCTGGAGTGCAGGAGATAGCTCGACGTGTGTTGTGTTTATTATTAAATAATTATACATCAGCCAACGTTGTGGCTGTGCTAATTAGCAATTACGGCCTTCCTATCAATACTAGCATTCATATTCACTGTCGCTGGTAGGTGACCTTGATGGGTTTGTCTCCTAATTGTAAACCAGCCGTGTTTTCTTTGGCAGTAATAGCGCCTTGTTCCGCCTCGTATTCGACAAATGCGATACCACGACGACCGGGTACCAGCCTGACCTCGCGAAATCCGTCAAATCGGCCGAAGACGCTGGTCAAGGTCTCAATGTCATAGTCTTCGGGGAAATTCTGGACGAAAAGAATTTTGTTGGGTGGGAGGAACTCGTCAAGCACACTGCCGGATGCTGCGGCGCTGGTGGACTTGAGACCAGATGATTTCGCCGCCTTTGCGGGTCGGTTGTCGTTGACTGAGCCAGACCCTCGCTTGTTGATTTGTCTCTGTTCTTCCGCAGACTCAAGGGCTTTGCGTTTGTCTGTATATCCCGCCCACGTTAGCAATGGAGTAAGGTGGGAGATTGAATTGATCATACCCTTCTCAGCCTGTCGATGGCGCTTATGCTGTTCGAGCTCTTCCTGGGAGCCCTGTAATTCAACGGTCTTGTCGCTCTGCGTTCGCGCGAAAGCAAGTTTCATAGGTTTGCCGAAAACCTCGAACCCATCGATTTCGTTGATAGCATCCTGGGCACTTTCAGGGCTATCATAGACGACAAATGCCTGTCCTTTGGCACGTAGATTCTTCTTCGCCACAATGTCGACAACATTGCCGAACTCTGCGAATACTGTTCTCAAGGCATCTACCAATGCATCAAGCTTGACGCGCTCTTCGAGATTTTGGACATATACACTACTGAATGTTAGCAGATATCGCTCACGTGGTGTCGGGTGTGCAATGACACGCACGTGGAGATGGGCATTCTGGAAGCCATAATTTAGGTATACTGGTGAAGAAGGAGCACTTCAGAAATGATCAGGCAGCGATCATGTACTGAGTCGGAAGAGTTAATCCGGTGACATACTATTCGTGTTGATGACTAAGAGACTTTGCGTGCCAGTAGCTAATACCACAGCCAGACCTGGTATATTTATTAGTATATAGCTATTATACTATATTCTTTTAAATTTCTAAGTATATATAAGAGTATGTTTATTTATATTAAAATTATTTATTAATTAAATTAGTTTTATATTATTTAAATAATTAATTATTTTATAAATAATA
>NW_023502375.1:0-41808 GCF_013396075.1 Fusarium subglutinans
ATTTATTAATTTAGGTATAAAAAACCAAAGAATTGTAATAGCTATCTATGCAGGGCTATATTAGCCTTTTATGCTTAACTAAGCTTGCTTAGTTAGCCCCTCCCCCCCGGCTCGAGCCAACGGGTACTCCGTAATTTCACCAAGAATTCACCTTGGCACTCCTTCCCGTATTCCTCCCTCACCGAGATTTAAGCATCTCATACACAAAAATAGCCTCAAATTCCCCTCAGTTCCCCCGAGTTATGTGGAATTCTACCCCACGCGCTGTTACTCCAGCAAGGAATCTGATTCATGAGACTCCTCTCCAGGCTACAGCCAAGACCCCAATCCCATGTCTTGCAAAAGCTTCTCCTAAGCATCCCGGGTTTCCCCCGTGGGCCGCCAAGAATAAAAGAGGCATTTCTGAACCCCCAATTGCGAGGCTGGTCATTGGCGCGGAGATGGAACGACTGATAGTGGAGTGAGGGGATTTCGCTTACAGGCAGAAACCCCAGATGCAAAAACTCTTGGCTAGGTGAGAGTCGGCAGTTGAAGTGGTCGCCGACCAAGACCTGGGGAAGGGAGGGAAAATCACTCGCCAAGAGGAGCTGAGAGAAGATCATGCCATCTAAAATTGTAGTACAAATTCGGGAGGATATCTTGGAAATACTCGCTGTCTCTACAAACTCAGCGTGAGGAGTTGAGGCTGTAGTAAACCATCTCTATCATGAATATTCCCGCCGCGTTTTCAGCCTCCTTACGCGAGAATTACTCCAATTTTAACCATATCCGCCCTTGTCTCCGTTGACAGTAACATCAAGCTCACCCCACAGTATAACCGTTACCAACTTAGCTTTTCGCTTGGCTTTTCTCTTGGCCGTGAGATTTTACACAAGCCAAGCCTCTTAGCACCTTCTATTACAAGAAAATGATATCCCCCGTCATCTCTTCCCCGCAGTCTTGACGCAGCACCCTGTTTTGTGGAGTTTGGGGTTTGGATCAGGAAGTTTTGAGCTGGGTATAAAAACAGGGCGTTCTCAACAAACTTTTCATGCTCGGTAGACAGACTTTTCCTCTGTCCTCCTCCTCCTCTAGTGTGTTCTATCTGCTGCGGTAGTCTTTCATCATGTCTGACGAGAAACCAACTGTTAGTGGTGATGACCACAAAGAGATTGGCTCAAATCTCAACGACGCGCCCTCCATTGCGCAGGAGAAGGTGACGGATGCGTTTGCAGACATCAACCATGTTGCGCGTCTGGGCATGCCGAATGCAGCGGAGCTGGAGAAGAAGATTGTGAGAAAGCTGGACAGGTGGATGCTGCCTCAGCTTTGGATCTTGTACATGTTCAATTACCTGAACAGAACGAACATTGCTCAAGCGCGTTTGAACACGTTCAATGAGGATCTCAATCTTGGTGAGGGAGATTATCAGGTATGTGATATGAGAGTGGTGATGGATGTGGATGATGCTAACTTGATAGACTGCTGTTGCGGTTCTGACTGTTGGATACATGCTTGCTCAGCTGCCGTCCAACATGTTGATCACTCGTGTTCGACCTTCCATCTTTTTGCCCGTTGCTGCATTCATCTGGTCTGCCATCTCAGCCTTGACCGTTCTTTGCACCAGCGCTGGAGGTCTCTGGGGTGTTCAGTTCGTCCTCGGTATCGTCGAGGCTCCCCTCTTCCCCGGTGTACGTCCCCTCCCATCCCATACTTGACCCTTTTCACCACTAACATCTCTTAGGCCGTCTTCCTCATGTCTTGCTGGTACACCCGTCGAGAATTCGCTCTCCGTGTCGCCCTCCTATACTCCGGCCTTGTCCTCGCCCAAGCCTTCTCCGGGCTCATCGCAGCCGGTGTCTTTGCTGGTCTCGATGGACCAATGGGTCTCGCTGGTTGGAAGTGGCTCTTCATCATTGAAGGTGCTGCTAGTGGTTTCTTCGCTATCACTGCCTTCTTTGTCCTGCCTAACTACCCCGACTCTTCTACCGGTGGTGCTACCAGGTACATGACTGAGGATATGCGAAAGCTTGCTGCTGCGCGAATCCTCGATGATAGAGTTGAGTTCTCGGAAAAGTCGACCGTCATGCATGGACTCAAGCTTGCTGTTACCGATCTCAAGCTTTACATGTTCTTGTTCATGAACATCTTTATCACTTCATCATATGGCTTTAACAACTTCTTCCCCACCATTGTCAGAGGTCTTGGTATGCTCAATTCTCAATTTATTATTTGAAATCATCTAACGTCAGTAGGCTTTGGTCACAATGTTACCTCACTTCTCATGACTGCTCCTCCCTATGTCTTCGGAACTCTCTGCACCTTCTATGTGTCATGGGATTCTGACCGCAGAAAGGATCGAGGTCTTCACATCATCATTCCCCTCTCCTTCTCAGTCATTGGTTTCATTGTTACCGTCGCTACTGGCAACGCTGCAGTTCGATACGCCATGACCTTCCTCTACGCAGCTGGTTGCTTCTCCGCCAATACTTTGCAATACACTTGGGCTGTCTCAACGCTTGGTCAGACCCCCGAGAAGCGTGCCGCTGGTGGTGCCATTGTCAACATCTTCGGCCATCTGGGCAACGTCATCTCGCCCTACTTCTTCCCAGACAGAGATCAGCCTCGTTACACTATGGCTATGATCTTGCAGATCGTCTTTGCCAGTCTTGGTATTACACTTGCGTCTATCATCAAGTGGCATTTGACTAGGAAGAACAAGAAGATGAAGGCTGAAGCTGACCGTCTCGGTGTTGAATTCAACCCTTTCACCACTTGATCAACGCATGATACTAGGAACTAAGGCGATCAGAATCAAATCAGAAGTTAGAGAGGGAATAGGAATCCTTCTAATAAATACATGATATATGAATAGAAATACATTGCAGCTATGAGAGGCTGAAAACTCAAGACAACAGCTTCTTGCTTATGATGCTGGCTGGGATAAGGCGCTGTACTCTAGTTGTATGCACTGATCCGTCTATCAATCCTCATGAACATCTCCTCTCTCCACCCAACAAATGCAATGTGAGTTGCAGCCGGCCCAAGCACCGGTTGCGCTACCAATACTGCTAAAGAAGTCGTCAAAGCTTCCTTACTAGTGATGTATCCTAAGCGCCGCAGATCAAGCGTTCGGTAAAAACTATTGGCAAGAACAGAAACCGCGTTCAAGAACATATCGCGCTGCAGGAATACATGAATCTTGTCTGAAGGATCAGACGGAGATGCACCAGATACTAAGTATCTGATACTGCCGAAAACACCAGGAAAGCTGAGTCTTGGAGTTGATGCCGTGCGGTAAAGTGTATAAAAATGGACAAGTGCCGTAGCTGCGGTTCCCACCGCGTAAACAGATCTCAGTAGCGACTGAGTTTCGGCCTTTCGTTTCCTGTTGGAAACCTCTTTCGAGGTTTTCGGCCGAGGCCGAGTCACCACGTTTCCAATCCTCTGTCTGCGTAGAGCTGTTGAGAAACCAGCAGTAATGAGACCAACATAAACGGGGAATGGCTGCCAAAGCGCAGTAAACCCCTGCCAAGTTGCCTTGTTCTTGAAGGGCCAGAGCATCAGCGCAGTGGGCATGATGTATCCAAGGGCTATGCCGGGTACGAAAGACTCGAGCACTTCCTTGTCGATCGAACGGTCCGTTGTTGGAGTGACAGAGCCCTTGAAAATGCTCTCGCACACTGAAATTAAGTGATACAGAGGTGCAATGCGTCCGACCGCCTTTATTTGGTAGATTGTGCTAAAGATCGACGAACTAAATCGTAGCTTGGTCAGCTATTCTGTCACTAAGCTTTGTTGTTGCATGACTTACAAAGAAGTAAGAAGACCCTTTGAACCAACTCGATAGCTCTCCAAAGTCCAGTCGAGCGTAGTAGACAATAGCAATGGCGTAAAAGAAATCCACTGCAGGTTCGCCGCCATGTTCCCGGAAGCAAGAGGGACTCCAAACACAGCAACCAAGTGTGTCAAGATCTTGTCCAAGGTCACAAGCCCTGTGTAATGCTTCACCAGAGGCTCGCCGCCAAAAGTGGTAGGAATCTCCAATGGTCTAAGAATCTGTGTCGCGAGGCGGAATATCGCTGCCTGGCCTATAATCCCTAGACCTGTAGGAAGCCAGGTCCACGAAAGAGGTTGCGACGGTAGCTCATCGTTGAATGGGATTGTGTGTTCCCGTTGAGGTACAGGAATGCTACTGATTCGTGTTGCACCGATGAATTTGCGAGCGCCAAGTTCAAGTACAGTTTGGGTGCTTGATAGACGAGCCAAGATTGGACCAATAGTTGCTAGGAAGGGTGTTGCCATAGCCTGCATTTGCTGTGTTTTGTGCGCGTCGTTGACGAGCCATTGAACTCTCCGGAAACGCTCTTCTTGTACAGCGGCAAAGGCGGCTTCGATTTGTACATTGCTCCAGTCTGAACACTCGTCTGAGGTCAAATGGTTCACAAGAGACGCGGCAGTCTCAATGGCAGAGTTACCTCCGTGGCCAGTTAGAGGTTCAAACTACAGATTCGAGGTTAATAGTGCGAAGGAACAGATAGTCGGAGGGGCCTGATACCTTGTGAGCAGCATCGCCGATGGTGATGATGCGTTTATAATGCCACCTTTCGAAAACATATTCATGGAGCGGCGTCAGAGTAGAGCTAGTTCTAGCTCCATACAGTTGACCGAAAGTGACTTCGGGAGTGATGCGATCGGATGCATGCTGTGCGGCCAGTTCCTCCTCATCAACCTTTGTGTATCTCGGTATATCACGACCGTAAAGAGGAATAGGCAATTTGACAAATAGGAACCAGTAGAACTTCCCTCCAGGTCCGACCAAAACCAGATAAGAGAATTTGTCGTTGTAGACGTAGTGGCTACCTTGGATGAGGTCCTCAAGGGGGCGTGAGATGCCGAATATGCACTTGTAGTAGCACGGTACTCTCGACCACTCGTCAGCAGGAAAGTAACCTGGCGATGCAATGCGCCACATTTCCATTCGGACGTTACTGTAGATCCCATCGGCCCCGACGAGAATATCTCCTTCGAAAACCTTGCCTTTGTCTGTCGTAACCTGAATGCCGTTGTCTAGTTCCAGAACTGAAACCACTTTCTGACCAGGCTGTACTGAGGCTTTTGATTCGAGCTTGTTGTAAAGAACCTGCATCAGCATCTGCCTGTCGATGAAGATAGTGGGATAGCCGTGTCTGTTCAGTGTCAAATTTTGAAGACTTCTTTCTGGGACTCTTTCTGGGGCCTACCTCTCAATCAAATGATCTTGGACACTGCTATGATGCTTGATCACTGAACCGTCGGGATATCGTATGTAGGTATTGTTTAGTGGAATGTCAACCAGTGACATAAGCTCATCGGCGCAACCAAGCTGATCAAGGATACGAAGTCCACTTGACTGAAGTCCGATACTTGCGCCAACCTGTGGTGCGATTTCGTCGTGAGATTCTAGCAAAACGTAGCGTATGCCAGCCCTTTCTAGCATATTGGCGAGGGAAAGGCCGGATATGCCTCCTCCCGCAATGATGACTGTCCGTTCAGACTTTCCCTTCATTTTGTCTAGTACCAATAGATAGAGATGATTAAGTTCGTTGGTGTAAACTGGCAGTCTGCTTCAGAGATCTTATGGTTTTGCCGAGAGGTCGCAGACGAAAAGGAGTCCAACCACGGAAGTTACTGAAAAGCCGAATCCCGGTCATCGGACTCTCGGACTATCTTGGCAAACGAATGTCGAGCATAATAAGGAGCATTGCGTGGTCAATTCCACTACCAAAACGACTGTAATGTCAGTGCGGTGCAGTGCAGATCATTTCTTCATCTCATTGAAGTCACCATTTAGCCCCGGCAGATCCACAGGGCCATGTATCATGACCATTCAGGGAGTAATATAAGTCCCCCTCAGGGTGTAAGAAGACTTCTGACGTTGTACTGAGATATCAAAAATACTTGGTTTAAGATCCTCTATATATATACTAAATTATACTAAGTTTACCTAAGGCATTTTGTTACCGAGGATAGAGGTCCTAAGTTTTATTGCATAACTACCTTGGTCCCATCTGCCGAGTAACGCGTGTGGAGATCCCCATAAGCTATGCAAGGACCCTGGGACTTGGATATTGTATCCCCTTATACTCCATGGACTTTCCATGGATGAAAAGGAATTCAGTTAATGTATCTCACGTCTTAATTCCTTATAAATGTCAATATGCTACCCTGAAAGATACTAAGTAACAGACATATAACCTAAGATTTAATTTTAATTTAAGATATGTGTAAGGTAATGCAATAAGTTTATGTTTAAAATACTTCAAGTTCTTTTCCTAAAGAGAATAAATTTATTGAGTTACTTGCCCAATTACACTCTTTATCAATTATGTTATTAACAGAAGCCTGCAATTAAAAATATTTCCACAAAGAGATAAAGTGGTTCTCATTTTCCGAATTATACATAAGTTCGATATAAGAATATCGCTTCTGTAGTAGCATTACGGTTTATTACCCTGTATACACACATCTGAGCATTAGTGTTTGCTGGAAGGACATAGACTAAGACGGATTAGGAAGCATTTTGCGGGCTATGGCAGCCTTAACAAAAGATGATCGGCATCCGTATAACCGACCGACTTCTCACTTTATCCTGTCATCTCATTACCCTATCATCATGGTCGGAGTTCCAGGACGGTCCAATGCTTTCCATACATGTAGGAGGCGTAAACTTGATGTAAGAACTGCTTACGGCTGAAGATCATACCCAACTACTAACTAAAGATCTCAAGTGCGATCGACTTCGGCCATCCTGTCGCCGGTGTATGAGCGCTGGCCTGAGCTGCGAAGGGTAGGAGAGGGCTTCTATTTTTGTCAACAGCACCCAAGGCAGTCACAGCAATTTCTCGCTCAGACCATACTCGCCACGTCGGCTTTCAGAACAGACTGCAGCATCGACACAAGCAGCAGCGCCTTTACTTGACATATCACTTGAACGTACAGCGGCAGAGGCTAAGTATGTCTTCCTGTACTGGAGATTTCTGCTTCCCAAGAACGGCCAACAATTTCCTCTGCAAGCGGCTAGGCATTCCACTACGGGTTGGACGCAAGTTGTGCAAGACCTATCGCAGAAGAATGATGGAGTTCGCGTGGGACTACTTGCCAACGCTCTAGCTTTGGTTGGTCAGCAAACAGGGCAGACATCCGTCGTCGCAGAGGCGTGGCGCATGTACTCCCAGACCTTGCAGACTCTAGCTCGATCACTACCGCATGTCTCAGAACAGGGAACAGCAATAGACGCCAAACTTATGACCTCGGCTCTTTTAGCGGCCTTCAAGGTATTTTCTTCCTTGATTTTCTTGGTATACCGTGGTTACTCACTAGGATAGTTGCTTCAGGTATCTGATGACCGTCGATCGTGCCTCCACGGTATGACCTGGCTTCGGCACTCGACGGGGCAAAAGGCCATCATCCTTGCCAATGGTCCGGAGAGCTATGTTGAAGGCCATGCTCACCAACTATTTGTTGATGGCCGCCTCCATCTGGTATGAAATACTGATGAATCACTTGCGCTTTGGACGCTAAGATCCCTTAGATATATCTCGAAATCCATAATCGCACACGTTCCCCCTTCAATTCCCTAGAGTGGAAGTCAATTCCGTGGTCCAAAATAAGTAAGAGCCCTAAGGATGAATTAGTGGATATCCTTCTAGAAATCCCTGGTCTCTTGGAAGATCTCGGTCTTCATCTTAACGACCAGACACAGGAACAATTGCAGACAAGATGCCGGATATGCGACACCCAACTACGCCGTTGGTCCACTTCGTCCGGTGAAGCGAGTGTCAGCTTTGCAGATCGACTAATATCCACCAACACATCTCAAGTCTCCAACCCCTCACCAGAGGACTTCGCCATGGCCCATTTGAGCATGATCTACTGGGCCACATGCAGCATGTTGTACCAAATCATGCATCGTACGGCCGATGACGACACTGACCCCTGGCTATACTGTCACAAGATCTTACTCATGGTTGCTTTCTTTCAGCGGCCCGACATGGGAGCCATTTTCATCAACTTTGTAGGGTTCCCGGTAGGCGTGGTAGTTAGCTTTCTAAAGCTGGTTCACTCTAATACAACTACAATTTTCTTTCCAGATGTCTCGTTTCGCACCTCATGAAGTGCCTCAGAAATGCTTTCTAGACCCGAGCCTATAACTCGAATTTCCGAAGGCAAGTCATACTCTCCAAGTTCTAGTGCTTCACTCAAATACAAGGCAATCTTGCCCTCAACATCCCACTCCATGATATCCGTCCCAAAAACAAACTTGCTTCGGACTCCGCTGGTCATGACCTTGAGTCTGTTTGTTGAGGACAGCCAGAGATACTTTGCGACGAATGGAACCATGGATAACTTGCTCGTTGGTGGCGACGCTGGCATATCAAGGGTGACTTGGGCTACCTTCTTTGCAGCGCTGGGAATCATTGTGACGATGTCGACACACTTTACCAGGGATCCTTGGCCGATGGCTACGGCACCTGCACATTTCTTGCCCTTTAGACTTGTAACGATATCGTCTATGACTGATGAGCTGCGATAGTCGAATACTGCTGATGCGCCGAGACTGCGAACGGCATCCCAGTTCTTGGGTGATGCTGTGGCGATGACATTGTATCCTGCTGCGACAGCAAGTTGCACAGCATTCTTCCCAACACTCGTGCTAGCTCCCCAAATCAGGACCGTCTCACCAGTGGGTTTGCGAAGCGCCTTGGGCTGAGGCATTTGAAGCGCGAGTTGATCCTTTTGGAAGAGTGCGCATGCAGTGGTAACCGCAGTAAGTGGCAAGACGCTCGCGTGAGCGCTCTTCATGCCCGTGGGGATTTTGATGGCCAAATGCTCTCTGATCACCACCAGCTCCTGGAAAGCGCCCTCATCAGGTCTTCGTCCACGCTTATCCATACCAGCTGCCAGTCCCACGATCCTATCACCTTCTTTGAATTGATTCACGTCAGCCCCAACTTTGATAACTTGGCCGGCGACATCGTAACCGAGAATAAGAGGATACGTGAGCCATTCAAACATCATGTTGCCCATGGACTGTTTGACGGCATCGACTGGGTTGATAGCAACGGCTTCTACTCTGATGAGTAGTTCATTTGGTCCGGGCCGAGGAACGGGTGCAGACTTGACCTCAATCAGGGGACTGTTGGGGCTGAGAAGATAGGCGGCTTTGTTGGAGAGTTCCATAGTCGAAGAAATGACTGAATCTGGGTCAAGATAAAACTGAAGTAGAAGATTTATTGTTCCTTACCCAGACCACTTCTGGTCTCTGTGAGTCTTATATACTACAAACTCCATAGTCAATGACGAAAGTCAGCGACGTCAATTTCGTGAGCATATGCTTATGTCTACGAATTCTGACACTATTCCCGCCAGATCAATGCGAATCCGAGCTTCAACGCGCTGCTTTCCGCTTTAGGACAAGACTAACCCAGTACCTCCTAATCGAGTTTTATCTATTGGCTTAAAGTCCGACGCTAGCCCATTCTAGCAGGCCAGTTGGGCCAGTTGAGCCAATTAGAATGCAAGATCGAAGATCGAGTTATCAGCAACCATTCCTTCACATTGGGATCTCATTTTGTAGCATAATCGGTAGTTTCTCTGTTGTTAACATACCTTGCTATTCTGATGTTAGGCCAGTGTGTAAGAATAATATACTCTGAACTCAGGATAAGATACGCTAAGTTAATCTAAGCCTTTGTACGGAGTATTACTTCGATCGGAGGTTATAAACTTTCGCCTCTAGGGCTTTACACTTTTTGAGTTTCGCTTCCGAGTCTTTCTCATAACCTTACTGCTAAGTTTCGTCGCATAAGGTTCAACTGGAGTAGGGCCTCCATTTGCATCCTTTGGTATTATTTCTTTTCGACTTAAAGGTTAGTATTATACCGGCGGAATCGCCGAGCTCGGTGATTCTAACCTTGAAAATTCAGCCCATGTCTCATTACAGCTTACAGCACAAGGGGGCACAATTCCGGATGTGGCCAGGGCCTTGCAGCGTGTACTATGATTGCTATTACATTTGTTAATCTTGAAATCTATGGGTCAATTTTTATAATATCCCGGGGATCTTCGGCTGGGATTCCACGGCAGATCAGGATTCGGTGGCAAAACAAAGCTAATGCGAGCTATCAGTACAATTCTCATGAACTCATGGGCAGACTGACCTATTCTGTCTATTTGCCAAACCTTCATACATAAGATACCATGCTGTGAATGAAACCAACAAGCCAGTCACACCGCCGCACTTGAGGAGCACGTTATTAGGAGCGCCCGACTCTTCAGTCCAGAGGTTAGCCACCCCGAGGAAGAGCCAGGTGCAATTAACGAGAAGGCAAAGCGTCAGAGAAAAGACATTCGACTTCATAGAGCACAGAGTTATGGCCACTGAGAAGATGAAGAACCCCTGCAGAATGTGAGCTTTGGTTCTCTGGGAGTAGGTAAGTGCAGCAGCGACATACCATAAGAAATAGTCCATTGGCGTGGTTATAGTCGGCTAGGGTAGGGTAAGCGTCCCTGACGTTGAAACTGGGGATCATACTAATGGCAAAAGAGATCCAGAAACAGCCATACGAGCAGGCAATAGTTGCGCTGACTGTATTGCCATTTGCGATATCCCTAATCGAAGCATAAGAATCTACCTGTGAACATGCTGCTTCGAGTAAACAATCACTCACCACATGCCAGAAAGTAATTGAGCAAGCCCTCCATAAGCCAGAGCCGGTCCAATGACGATATTGGGAATCGTCACGCCGTGAACATTGAGGTTGACCAAGGCTGTCAAGAACGTCGCGAAGGCAAACCCAGAGAGACCGAGGGGACCAGCGTCACCAAACTTCTGACGAAATTCTATATCCTTTTGTCGAGCTGCTTCTTGTTGGGCTGTGGCTACGCCATACGACGTCTTCTCAGGACCATCCTCTTGTGCAGACCAGAATGCTGTCTCTTTGTCTCCACTCGATCGGTCCATTTCTGTTCGTGCGGATGACATTTTTAGCTGTTTTATCAGATAACGAGATTAAAGTTTCTCACGAAGAAATAAAAAGTGATTTAAAGATGAAAGTTAAGGTAAGAAGAAGGGGGATCTCGCCGAAGCTTGTTTCTCTTAGTGGAGTCAGTGGATGCAGTGGGTCTCCGGAGTAAAGAAAAAAATTACGTCTGAGTTTTTGATGTCTAGGCCAATAGAGGGCCAGACCGATGTTCAAAATTAGCTGCAGTCTGCTCACTATTTGTGTTTATGAGCTTAATCGAATTGCCAAGCATATCGCCATCGCCAAGAGCATGCATCTCTTTAGAAAGTCCCCGCCAGAAAGTCGAGAGTCCCGTTATTACAGGTGTCTAGTAGGTAACGCAAACATCAACATTATAGCGTGCGGACAGTTGAAGTTTCAATCTTAATAAAATAAAGGAAATCTCTTAAGAATTAAGAAAGGCGCCATTATGTATTCTCTTTTTCACGCTTATAGTATTCATGCCTTGGATTGGGCTTCCTTCTATGGTGTAGTTATCTAATTAATTTGGAAGCCGAATAAATGTGAGCTAACTGGTTGAGGAAGTGTAGTCCGTAGTGCCCGGCAAAATCCTGCTATAAGCGCCGCAGCCCGCCGCTCGCCGATGCCGTCTCCCAGAGACATCTGTCAAGCACTTTTACCTCGTTTGATAGACTTTTAACGCGCTCAAATAGTTTGTGATATTTGTCTCTGTTATCAGGTCCCAGGCTGGCACCACTTGCTGTGTTGCTGATAGATTGTTGCGTGAAAATTTAAATAATAGTTAAATTAAGGGTGTCAAACACAGAAATGCCTGTTCAAGATAAAGGGCATAATGCAGATGGTAGCTGCCAGTACGGCTAGCTCACAATCGGAACATTGAGAAGTTCCATCTTTAGAGTAGACTTTCTTTCTATATCTATTACTCCCTGGTGACTCTGCTTTCATCCTGAGATGTATCTTCATCAACAAACACCCACTCCTTCTTCTCACACCTGCAATTTCGCCGATGCCAGTTCCACATGACCCTTACCTGGTTATTCATCATGACCGCATCAACCTGCGCTCCAAGCCCCGTCCAAGGTATATACATGTTCATGTCTACCCAACGCGAACTCGGCCCAACAATCTTTCCGCCTTTCCATCCCAGTTTTCCCGCCACGTATTGCTCCCACTCATAAAGCGGCTCCTGAGTAAATGGACGCGTACCTCTCGATGCAGCAACCGGATCAGGTTGAAGACCAAAAACATCTTCTTCCCGATGTTCTAGGTCCATTACAAAGTCAACGGCTGTCTCGAGGTCGGCTTCAACGGCTTCCAGACCATTTAAAGTCCTAGCCTCAGACTTGTCCGCGATAGAGGCGAAAGAAATCGGTGCGCTGAGTCCTTTTGTCTGTCCAGTGAGAACAATTAGGACTTTTAAAGACGCGATGTTTTCCAGAGTAGCGCAGCCACCCCAATTCCGGCCTGGGATGGCTATAAAGAATGCCCTGAACAGAGGACGAGTGGTATAAAGTGGCGGTGTTTCGGGTTCGAGGGAGTCAAGCCGACGGTTGATCATGGAATGAATGTCTGACACATGACTGACGGCAGAATCATCATTGGATGTCGGAGGCTGATCAAAGGGCTTCATTAATATTGCCATATATTCGCCATGATCGATATCCGAGAGATATGGTTGAAACCATCGGCGATAGAGATAGTTATGTAGAACTGGCTCCCATAGTCCTCCAATACCACCCCCATTCAGGACATAAATAAGAACTGTCTTATTTCTGAACCCCAGTGCTTCGCGCTTGTCAAGGTGTGGGATTTCTCTTATTTCGGGTGAGTTGTTATCTTGACGGTATATGGCTAATCGATGGATGTATTCCCGCCACCCGCGGAGATGGTGCAGGATCTCGTCGGGTAAAAGTTCCACCGTCTTGTCCAAAATTGCGTGGTAGCCATGGAGGGCTTCATATGGTGCTTTGTAATGCGCATCTGATGGTGGTTGTCTTGGTGTCATGTCTTTCATCTTCAGGCTTCAGTGTTGAAGTATGATGGCGGTATCAAGGACGATCATGACGATATCCAAAAGGCAGCGACTGAGTGTAATTTATGGAATTCAGATTGCTTTGATGACTCATGCTGGTAAAGTGTATCTTGGAAGTGCAAAACTTAGATTGACGACAGTGACTGGCACCTGTGTTCGCAGCCTGAAGCTTAACCTTATTGGCGGCAGTCAATCCGTTAGAGAAAATAAACAACCTCAGTGTTCATTTTTCGCTGCAAGTTGCGGAGCAGTGCTGCCTTCCGAGCTCTGCCGTCCGGCAAAAGACTTCACCTCCATACAGCAGACTAGGATCCAAGTATGTGGCGTCACGGAGCAGGGCTTGAATTGTCTCATCGTGCCCCCGCACGGAGGCATAGCGTTAGGGAAAAGAATATATTAGACTTTAGTGTAAGAAGTTAAAATAAATTCAGTAAAATATATTCTAAACTTAAAAAAAATACTAAATTTACACTAAAGTATTTCAGTCTTTTTGCTATCTCGGATCAAGATCTCAAGTTTTCTTTCCTTATAAGTAGTCCGAGAAGCTTTAGAAAAGGCTCCATATCACCGCCAGTGGCGGGGTCTATTAAGTTAAAATAATTGTCTTATTAAAACAGCTCAGGCAGTATACCAGGCTTGCAACAGACAATCCAGGCGCAATTAACTCACTGAACCGCATTACTACCTGAGCAACACTGAGGAGCTCCTCTGACGGTAGATAGACCCGAGCACATCCCGCAGTCAGTCGACGACTATGGAGATGGTATAACATAGGTTGCCAGACGGTGCAATTTCAGCCCCTTCTCACAGGTAAAGCGGGGTAAGAGAGTAAGATTCACGTACTTTCGACTAGTCCTTATCATCAAGTTGTTAACTCGAACGTCTAATATTTAGTTGGTATCGACACTTGGTAACCTCTTTTACGAATTCAATTTAGCTAATACTCCTTTTTCTGAAGTGGCTTTGACTAGGAAATGTATCCTGCATTTACTGGCCTGGCTTATTATTCTAGACTCGAATACATAAGTAAAGCGGATAATTCGCGAAGCTACAATTGGTCAGACGGTTTGCGCTATTGAAGAATGACTTGTTCTAGACTCTGTACTGTAAGTAAGTCAGATGAGTTGTCAAGCTATAATTGGTTGAGGGGGACTTGCGCTATTGATATATGGCTTTATCTCTAGGAGCTGAAAATCTATAAGCAGTAATGGCACACCGCCTCACCGCATTAATCAAAAAGATGGCTTAATCTCAAGTAGCTGAACTGCTGTAAATAGCAAACATATTGCGCATTAGCGCAGAATTTACAGGGGTGTTCGAGACATCTCAGCTCTTTACGAAAAGCCGCATCTCGCCCAAAATTATCCATAGACTACAATCTTTACGAGCTATTAGCTATAAAGACCAAGATCCAATCATCTCAGAATCTTAGCATATACTAAGCACTATTATCTATTATTTCATAAACACTGTCTTAAAACTTAACCATGCTCGCCATCGAAACAGTGACTCTTGCTTCAGGCCAACGGCTTCCGTTAACTGTCGCCAATACCCAGCATCATCATGATCTTGACTGCACCAACCAACCAACAAAAGATTATGATACAGACATTCTTTATGACGCTCAGTCTGGACAGACAGCTCCACGCCCCGCCGTTGTCATTCCGGATGATCGCACGGTCTTGCTCACTGTCAGAGTCAGGGTACCTCAAGAACTCCAGCAAGGTCCGATCGTGCTTTCTACAGACCAGAGTCGCAGTACATATTATTCAAGCTGCGACTTTGGAACTGACCCGGATCCCGATATAGTCGTATGCAGTATGATGGTGGTTGGCCCGGGTGCTTGGAACCCTGGTAGCCTTCTAGGCCCAACTCAATTCTACGTGTACAATTATCCAGGGAGTAGTATGTCACCAGTTCTCTATCAAGAACAACCAGCCAAGGTCCCCATGGAACTCTATTCCCTGTCAAATGAGCTTCCGTCGTATTTTGATTCCGGAGTTCCACTTCTACTGCTACAAATGTTCATCGGCGCGGCAACACAGCGAAACATTACGAATGTACAGCAGTGGATGGAACTAGTCGTCAAAATATGTCACGGTTCTGCCGAGCCCCTCACGGGAGAGCCAGCAAACACACAAGACCATTGGCTCAAATATAACACTACTGGTGGCGCCCCCAGCTTCATACAGTCCAACAAAATCAACCCAGATCCAATTCCGGTCTTGAACTCTTTTTCAGACTACGGTGGCTGCTTTCAGCTATCAGCATGGCTCGATGCTTACAGGAACTTCAAGCAGTCTGGAGCTCTGACTCTTGTCAACTGTTTTGATCAAGCAGGTGCCGTGGAACTGGCAGCATCTCTTGGCGTTAACTATGCCTGCATGGCTTGGGAGCTCCATCAACCATATGGATACATATCCAAAAAAGCAGAGCTTGTTGGCTGGGGACACTGTAACAATCCCTACTTCAACAAAAACCCCAAGTATAAGGTGCTTGGAGAAAAGGACCCCGCCCGACTACCATTTGCGAGACATGTGTTTTTGTCATGGAACCCAGAGTTCGACCCATCGAGTGCCTTCTATTTCGATAAGACGGACCCTTCCACGTATATGGACTTCAACATGCTGGCACTGGATGCATGTGCCGGCCCACATCTGGGAAATGAGACTCGAGGAGTGTGGGTGAGCCCAACTTCATACCCGCCTGGCTATACCGACAACTCGACATACTGGAAAACTCGCGATGACCAGTATCCTGATAACGCCTCCACGCAATTCGCCGATTTGACCGACAGACATTTCTGGACTCCTGGTATTACCGGCCTCTCGTCCGATGACGCTCAGCGGTCATACGGGCCTCTTCCTGCCGACCCCTTCGCTGGAAGTGGAATAACATTCCCAACAGCTGCTGACTTCCCAGATTCGACCTTGGTACTGGGTGGTAGCGTATCCGATCTGCAAAGTTACTTCAAACAAGCTCTGATCCAAGCCAAGCCCGACACTAGCGACTGGAAGTCGGTGCCCATCGCCGACGTTCTGCTTCCCGAAAATACCGGCGTTATACTTGAGACAAAGCTGTACGACCCCAAACAGCCTGCGTTTGACTATGCTTCCCTCAAGATATCCGTTCTGCCGAGTCTCTCTGATGCACTTGCTCATCAGAGGGCTCGGGCTACTCAGGTTATTATAACAAGCACTATGGCCGCGAGTGACTTCACGCCTAGCCTAAGCTCTCAGGCTTCCACCAGAAGGATCCATATACTGCAGGCGGATTATACTAGTATGCTAGTGTGCCTTAACCTCATGATTGAAATTAGTGGTTATATCGGCGAGGAGATAGTGCAAGGGCTAAGTAACACAATGGCGGAACAGCTTGAAGATCTTCCAAGTGTGCCAAGCAGCCAGTGGCAGCAAATTTTACAGTAAAGAGGGACAAATAGTCTAGTTAAGTCTTAATAGAAAAGTGCTATTCTAATAAGTAAGGTAATTATAACACTACTAAGAGCTTAATATATAGTTTTATACATTATAATTATTCAGTTCTAGCTACTGTCAGTCCAGGCTATTCTTATACAAGAGGTATTACTAGTTATGTCTAGAGGTATTCTAGACAGTATAAGACAGGCAGTAAATACTATAGTATAAGCAGAGGCATAACAAGCATTACGGAAAGGGGGGTTTGAGTATTAAGCTATGTACCCGCAAAGGAAGGAAGTTCGTCTACTGTAGCCAAATTTGTTGTCCACGCTTCGAACACAAGGTCTGTCTTTCCGCAAATGTAAGTCGGGGATGACGAGCAAGGGTCACAGACACAATCAAGCAGTACCCGGCAAGGCTGCTGGGGGAGGATATAACAAAGCCCTTTACAAGGCCTTCCTAATATTATAGACAAAGTATGTTCTACAGCTCGCAAGCAAGATTGAGTATGATGGACTGATCTACATTATGAAAACGGACTGACACATATTTTTTTTAAACATGGTTTTAAGCCCTAGAGGCTTCCTCATCTTCAATGAAGATGGAATCTAAACTGCTAGTTGAGTTTACGACTTATCTTCTACATGCGCTAAAGTAAGTGGAACTATTGATGCTTCGGGATCTATGATTGAAGCGACGAAGCGCTAACGATAGCGGATATTTTGTTGAACTGCTCCAGGTCAGGCTTCAACAGAGTCTTCCTCTATGCTCGAATGAATGGAAAGTGATACATCACCTGGCTAACAGTATCCCCTTTAAAGTATAGTGATTATTGGCTCTGTAAACTTTGTAAAATGCCCCGCATCCTATCTTTATGGCCTTTACTTCCTAAGCAATAACTGGCAGTAGCCTGATTATTGGATATTTAAGGCTAATCGATTGTTTTAATTGCTATAGAAATATATTTACCATTATTAACATTTGAGAAATAGTTCTGGCTATAAATAATAAATATACTAAGCTAAAACATTAACAAGTCTGCAGGTAATAACACTACTGAGTTGTTGTTGTAAAGGGGAAGACACAAAGAGTATAAGTAAAATCAAGGGTGATACAGGCATCGTATGCCTTGGAACTTTCAAAACAACAAAAGGTGTTATAACAGCTATAAACGATGACATAAGAACTTCATAAAATGATATATGATTTGGCGGCCAGCCCGTAATGATTTGAGCACCTAGATTGGCGAGTCCTATAACCTAAAGGTCTAAGTCAATGAGATCATCTTGGCTGTTGTTTCATACTCACAGATGCGGCTAATATGTATCTTATAGTAGCTTCTGTGTATATACGTGACTGGTCTTGATTTGTCGTGAGTTTCTGTATGTTCGATTTAGCCTCAAGTGTAAAAGTATGTCACTATTTCGTGGAACCTCTCCTACCTTCCTTCTAGCATCGAGAATATTAAGATAGTTCTGTATATCGGAAAGTACCTCAAGACTCTTTTGAATCCGTTGTACTGACTCAGGAGCACCAAGGTCTTGATAGAAACTTCCCCATAGAGGATGGCCCGGCGCTCCATCTGACCAATGGTGTAAGTCCTTTAACAGGAAAGTTTCAAATCTCTCTAAAATCCTGAAGTTCGTGCACAAGAAGTTTTCAAGAACATTCGAGAAATGCCTTATCCAGTATTAGTTATGTATAAGCAAAAGTTCGTCGGACAGAAGGTTCGTTTTCTCCTCCTGGTTAGCAAGGTCAGTGATAGAACGACCGCAGAACCGGGGATTACTCACAAAAAGCTTTAAATTGGCGTCAAGAGTCAGCTGGATGTGGCGATGATATTCGGTAATTTTCTCCAGTTGCATGGCTAGTGCACCGAGAGCATATGCTCGAGGCGACATAGTTCTCTTGATGTCAACTGTATGATCCCCCAAACTGCTGCTCAGAAGTATGGCATCATTCGAGGACTCACTAACGGCCGGTGGTTCGTCGAAGCCCTCACTCTATGGGATGACTGCGGCCTATAAGGTTAAGATTTAGGCTGCAAATATAGATAATAAATAACAATATAATATTTTTTTTTCCTAATATAAGCTTTTACCTATAAGCTTTTATAATAACTAATAAATCTTATTATAAGCCTTAAGGCATTATAAAGGAAAAAGATTAAAAGGTATATAAAAGAATATAACTTTAAGTTTATATTTCTATATATATATTATAATATAACTTTATAAATAATATATCTATAGTAATCTAAACTATTATTAGCCTAGACTATATAAGCTAAAGGACTTAAGACTATATATATAGGTTCCTTATTATCTTTATTACTTTTAATATTTAAGTTATTAAGTATATATCTAGGTAAATAGATTTTATAATACTTCTTAAGGTTATTATCTTTATAAAAAAATAGCTTTTTAATTATATTAATATCTCTAGTAAAGACTATACTAAGATTACCTTTTTTAGCTATAAAGTATTTACTATAGTTATTAATTACCTAGATATTAATATCCTTAAGAACTTTACTTACTATAAAGCTAAGAAACTAAAAAGGCTTATAAAAAAGGAAAATAAAAATATAATTAAAAGGCTATAAAAAAATATTACCTAGTTACATAAATTATAGTATTATAAAAGACTATAAAGGTAGTAATATAAGCTATTAAAAAGTTATTAATTAGAGTTATTAAATAACTTTAAGAAGAATTATATATATACTATAATAAAAAGGTTAAACTATTAAAGGTTTTATTAATTAAGTTATTTAGGCTAGCTAGAAAAGTTAAAGTATTAATACTTTTATTAAGGTAAGTTATATCTAGATAACTAGAAGCTTTAAAAGCTAAGAAAATACAAGCTAATTAAGTTTATAAGATTAATATATAATAATTTTTAACACGATAGAAGCCCTTACTCAGGCAAGCCGCTGTCCAGTATCGTTCATTTGTGCCAGTCACGATTGTAGACCATGTTATATGGTATAGGTAGGTTTTTTGTGGCTGGGGAGCTTCTTTTTCACTTCGGCTTTCGCAAATCATTTGTTGCTGGTAGAGAAAGGAAAGGCTGACGCTGGATCGAAGAGCAGCCCTTCCAGTGACGGATGTCTTGCCGAAAGCATCATGACTTGCAATAACTAAAAACGGCAGACTGAACACTATTTGGAAAGTGCTTCCAAACCAGGTCTATCAAGACATTAAAATGTTAGATTCTAAGCTTCGACCAAGAGATAATCGCTAGTTACTTACGTCCTGGGTCAAACTTATCATAGGGCTTGGTTCTTTGGCAACGAGGTTGGAGAAGAGTTCCTGGAATCTTCTCACTGGAAGATCATCTGTAGCTTTATCTCTCTCTCTGACTCTGCTAGGGTCAATGTTCCAGACGTAGCTGTGTCTCAATTAGTCTCCATGCTACTAGAAATGGAGCTTGGTGATGCTTACATGCACCGCGGTGTGTAAGTTGTAGTATCGTGACTATTGGGCGACCTCTATTGAAATCATGTCAGTCGGCAACTACAGTGGGATAAACCCTTTTCAGTCTGCTTCATACCTTCTCTTTGAGCCAATCCACGAACTTACGTCCGTCGAGCGCTTTCTTTATACTAAATAAGTGCTCAACCCGTATTTTAGGCTGCATCGTTTCATCCTCGTTGCAGGATTCCGTGGTTGCGTCGAAAGAAGTGCCATGGCGTCGTGAAGTTTTCGTTATCTTATGTTCCCCAAGGGCGGCTTTTGGACATGATAACGTGGAGACCATAGCTTCTAAGAGCCCGCACTCGAGTGTGTTGAACCTAGAAAAGAGCTGTCTATCGCCCTCCAGTGGATTGGGATTTTGGCCAAACAGACTTCGGCATTCGTCAGGACGGAGCAAGACTTCAGGACTGTCGTTAGTAGATGATGACCCTTCTCTTGAGAAGTATTTGAAGACGTTTGTCATTGAATCATAAATCATACCCCATTTGCCGGGTTTGATGCCTTTCGATGCAATCTGGAGTTGACCTTCCTGGGCCCTGAGTGGGGGAATAATGCCCGAGCTTGTCTCAAATATCCGGCACAGGCTGTCCCAATTTGTGTCGAGGGTGGATACTTGATCGCTTGACCTCATAGCTGCATCCACATCGAGCCGTATCTGGCATTTCCACTTCTGACGGAATCTGGCTTGGAGATCATTCAACACATCCAGAATGGGAACCATGTACCAGATATCAATTTCGGGGCATCCAAGCACAACATATCCAGCAAGTAATCCGGTCCGCTTATCGAAAACAGCCGAGCCAGAAGTTCCCTTCGGCATAGCATTGTCAGACTTGATGCAATATAATGCTTGGAAATCTTTTGAGCCCGGAGGTCGCAAGAGTGACGATGCTGGGAATATCATGCCCCCCATATATCCGAGTGATGCTGTCGCAATGATAACCTGTCGAGGCTCTGTTTCGCTTTGTAAGTCGAAGGCTTCAGATTTCTGTACCAACTCTGCACTCTTGGACGTAAAGACCCCTGCCCGGAGATCTGCGCGTATGGGAATGAGAAGATAGTCCATTTCCGTGGAAATTTGGCAATTCTCTGATCCGGGTGCAAAGCCCAAATACGAGGAGGCATGATCAATGAGGAACTCTTCAAGGACTGGACGTTCTGAGAGACGGAGATGTGGCGAAGAAGGCGGGTGAAATGGCTCGTCTATGGGTTCTTTATCATTGGAATTTGCTTCTGCTATGGTTGTGTCGCTTTCGTTTTGTTGAGTAGCAACCTCTAGAGTTGAATTGCTTGATAAAGATCCGGGAACTTCATCGTCGGAGATATCGGACGCTGGTGTACCGTCGTCGTCCGCTGAGATGTCCCAAGATGCAACATCTTCGTCTACGGAACAACCTCTGTCGGTATCATCATCGCTTTCGTCATCCCAGTCGTCCCAGTCATCCGTTGTGCTTTCAGTGGCATCATGTGTAGCTTTCTCCTGGAAGTTGACAACGTGCGCCACAGTGAGCTGATAGGTGCGGCCATCGAGACTTATCAGCGGTCCTGCCGTGGCTGTTTGAAATCGCACCTCTCCTTTTCCATACACCTGGCGTGCTTGTACTTGACGACACAGGTAGCTATCACCGGTGATGCATGGGGATATGCGAATAGTCTTATATTCGTCTTTGGCAATGTTCTTGCCCTTGTCGCCCCTTCGTAATCCAGGTTCATATTCCAATTTCTCTTCATCTTGCATAGTCTGCTGAGGTTCGCAAGATGTCTCTGGGAGGGTTGCTTTGCTGATGACTTTGAAGCGGTCGAGAGCTCCACCTGGCTGGAACATCGGGCAGCTACTTAGAAGATCGCGCGTGAGCCTCCGTATTCTGCGATCGCTGCATGAAACCACCACGAATGTTTTTGCTAAGTTCTTTGAGGCCCCGATCTGATAAAGGCCTATCCAAAGGTTGTGGCTAGACTCTGGAATACAAGAGTGTCTAAGTAGGTTTTGAATATTGGACCGATGAGTGTTGAAAGTTGTGAGATCTTCGCCGTGAGCCATCCAGACCTTTTGTTTACCGAAGAATGACTTAGGCTTAGAAAGAATGCTGGAATAGTCCATAACTTGACTTATAGAGCCTAGTCTGCTCTAGAAGAAAACTAGGACGACATTAAGAGTCGAATGATGGTGGAGGTTCAAAAGGTGTACGAGTCAATTGAACGCCGCTTAAAAATCGAAGAGGGGTTTCGATCATTACAAAGTGGAGGTAACAGAACAGTCGGAAATTAACAGGAAAGTCAGTAATTGGTTGGTCTCTGCTAACAATCTTACGCCCGACTACAGTGACAATTCATGCCCAAGGATGTCAGGCATCATTGTGGTGCATGAAAGGAGAAGATCTCATCCAATGATGCAGTGCTGAGGACGCCACATTGTGACTTGTATAGCCACTGGGCGACAATTACAAAGCACATATACGTGATGTGATGTGCGACAAGGCAGACAGAATTGGCTGTGTAATATATCAGGGGCCTCAAATTAAAAACCAAGATCTGGCTGAGGGCAATGTTCATTGTGCTCGCCAGATAAATAGCAAAGAATTATTCTTTCTTGCCTATCTACCATGTCCTTAGCATCGACGCTTCTCGGCGCTTTACCCAGTTCCATTCAGTTACTTAATGGTGACAACGTGTCGAAGCTCGACTTCAGGGCATACGATGCATACGTCAAGAGACAGCAGAAGCTATTTAGTGACCTGAGTTCGTCGGCAGTCAACCCTTTCGATACGTTATCACTCGGAAACGTCGCAGACCATATTCGAAGACCTAAACATCGGGATCAAGTCATCTCCTACATATGTACATCATCTGGGAACCGCGATGTTAACGCTTGTCAAGATGTCTTGAATCTTGTGGCTCGACTTATTCTGATGATTGAAGTGGGCAGTTTAGAGAAAGACTCCGGGTTCTTGCACCAGACTGGCCCCAGGCCAATGCCTCTCTGGGATGAGGATTCTCTAGGCAGCTTGACTGGAAAGCTGTTCCCCATCTCAAGTCTACAGACCTGCAGTGGAATGGCAATAGCCCCAGACTTATCTGCATGGAGTCTTGAAAATGTTGCCGGGATCAAGATTGAGTTCACCGATAACCTGGCTGACCATTTACGCTTGACCAACAACAATTCGCAAGTATATATCTTTCACCACGTTGCTTTCCTCGAAACTCAGAGGAATAGGTGAGTATCCCGCCTAAATTTACGTAGGGTCTAATTTCGTGAAGTATACACTCCCAAAGTCCCGTTCTCCCCAAAGGACTAGCGGAAGAGACCCTGAGAACCCTAGCAGTCCTATTTCCCCAGTCCGACCACTGGGCAGTATTACGCTCTAACCGCAAAAAGCAAGTTTGGCTAGATAGACTCTGCACTCACTCCAGCCGCATGATAGATCCCCAGCTAGCATGGTGCGGGACCCCCGGTGGAGAGATCAGATATCTCTCCAACTTTTGCTTTTGGAGAGATCGCTTACTAATTCTGAAGGAGGAATTTGATCATTCGACACCGGATTCGTTCTCTCAGTGGTGGTATGACCGACGGAATGGAGTGCAGTGGCATAACTTTTGGGTAGCAATAGTTGTCTTGGGACTGACAGCTGTGTTTGGACTGATACAGTGCATTCTTGCGTCAATACAAGTTTACAAAGCCTATCATCCCTAGATTACTATCCAAACTATAGCTACTCGATCGATACCTTGATATCTCACCTCATGAGGCTTGCCAGACGCCTGGTCCACCTCAAGCTATGGAATTGTTATCACCTGCCAATAATCAGACTGATGGTTTTGTGTAGCTGCCGATGGTATTATGTTCTGGTCTTTCGCCATGTCAATTGCAGAGTGATTTCAGACCACCACCATTGGACAAACGTCCGGCAAAACATCAACCCGTTGGGCGGCTAGGAGGTGCAAGAATACTCCTGACATTGAACTGAGGTACGAAAAGTACTTAGTCTACGATCCTCTAATTCTATACTAAATTATACTAAATTTACTTAGAGCTTTTTGTCACTTATGATCAAGGTCCTAAGTTTTATTGCATCCCCCGGAGCGGTAAACCCCTGTCGTAAACAATTATTTCCTCTCAGTAGCCTTGGTCCCATAGTCCAGTTTCGAAAAAGTCGTGCGACAACAACTCGACATTGAACAAATCCAGATCTCCCGGCATAGTAAACAAAGAATCTATACAATCTTGACCAGATTCCACTGGCTCTCTTATCTGACCAGAGTCCGGGTCGTCGTGCAAAGGCATGACAAAATGGCTTTTGAGATACATCTCGGAATCTGGATTTTTCTCAGAGGCACCGCCAGTCCCTGGCCCTGAGTTTGAGGCGCCAATCTGAGGGGACTGAACCCTAGGAGTCAACAGTTCCCAAAGCCATGCGGATTGGAAACTGATGTTTGTCCCTTCGTCTGAGTGCTGTCGGCGGTTTTCGTTGGCCAGTGCCTCCAGCTTCCTCAATATCTCAAGCTAAAACAATGTGTGAGCACTCATCTGAGATCCAAATAACAGGTAGCGTACCTTTTGGTTGACGTGAGGCCAAGTTACAGCAACATGGCTGAGAAACACATCGCATTTACCTAATTCTTCACGAGCCCGCCGCGAGATCTTGGGATCCGCTGAGAACTGAAAGAACCATGACACTGTCGCAGCTGCAGCTACAAAGTCTGCCACCATCGGATCGTCTATATCCATTAGATCCATAAACGACTGGAGAATCCTAAACAGGGATCCTGTGTGAAATAGCGCCATATCAATCCTCTGTTGAAGGAACAGACACGATGGGGGGACATCCCTGGAGGACCTGAGTAAGAACAAGTGGACGAACGGGTGGTTTAGCACGGCGTGGATGGCATGCCAGATAATTTGGCTAGCCATGAATGGATCCCAGTATTCGCGATGTGAAGATATTTCTGCTGTAGTTCGGCTTGGCAGAAGAGCCTTGGAGAGAAAATAGGTCGAATCGATTAGAGCTTCGTGCTCTATCATCTCGATGTTCAGCTTTGTCTGCGTTGAGTCTGGTGACCAAGGCTTTTCAGTGACGCCTCGCCGTAGACTATGTAAGTAAAATCGAAGCTTTCCCCAAATCGACACAAGACGAATGTGAACGCCAATGATACCAGGATCACTGCTCAGTATGGTTCTGGGTTGTGCTGTTTCTAACTGTGCGCGTTCTGGTACGGTAGTTGAGAGTGTCGATTGAAGTGCAAGTGGCTTTGGAGCGCTAATAGGAAATTGAGGAACTCCAGGCCCAAAAGCATCTGGCATCGTAGGAACAAAAAGTCGTTCGAGCATGAAAACACTCCAGTGAGCTCTAGATACGGAGTCATCTGTTAGATAAGGGCTACTGTCAAACGAGTGGACTCGTAAGGCCTCTAGTCGTGCAGCAGTACCAGTAGTCATCCAGGCTCGTGCGAGTTGTTGATCTAGAATCCCGATGAGCTCCTGAACTTCATGTGAAGGCACGTGTCTTACTGTTTAGATGCTTCATAGCGATAAGGCAAAGGGATTGTATTACTTCTGGTGATATATCCCCCTCAGAAGCCAAATAGCTCACGGCCTCCTCCGCCTTTTGGGTGTAGAAGTCTCTTGCAAATGTTCTTTGATCATCGTAGAAAGGATGGGTAGATAACATCAGAGTGAGAGCCATGAAGCTCCAAAGTAGGAAATGAGGGCCGTCAAGCAATCGTTCCTCGAGTCTATTTAGCCCGAATAGCGGGAGAGGCTGAAGATGGATCTTGGTTTCGTAGACTTTGACGAAGTGTTTAAGAGCCTCCTGGGTTGGCTGGGGTCTGAGATGCGTACCTTGTATCAGCTTAGGGTGTTGTAACTTCTGTAATTTAGTAGTGGCTAGTGCAGAGATACTAACCTTTCCAGTGAGAACTTTCGGTTCTCAAGCTCATGGTGAGGGATGTCTTGCGGCGATGGTAGGGCAAAAGGTAATGTAGATTGGCAATTGGGAGCACATTCATGCGCAGCAGGATGCTCGTTAGTTTGAGCGAGCTCTTCTGCCTTTCGCTTGTTGGCCCTTGCTCTCTTAGACTTGGCACTGCTTGCGGGTCAACTCGCGGTGATTACTATAGCATGCCATGCGTTCAACTCACGATGACTTGGTTTTTGCCCTTGGCAAGTAAGAACATGGGAGACTCAGACGTAGGCAATACGAACATGTAGGTCTTTGACCATCACACTTCATCTTTTTGCGTCTACATGGCTCGCAGGCGTGTCGCGTCAGTTGTTCCTGAGTCGATGGCATGTTTCCTGTGTGTATCTGCAGGTATAGAGTGCATGTTGACTGTTATTGGGGAAGTGGACGAATTCAGTGGGTACGGAATATTGAAGTTGGTCGCAATAATGATGAGTCAGCCGTAACTATGGGTACGGAGAATGATCAGGGGACAAACAGACCAATCCCATGGTCTCGGAATACTGGCGTCTCAATGGTAGCTACTTGGAGCCTAACATGAGATAGCTGAAAATAGATAAACCGCGGTTAGGACCGAAGTCACTGTTTGGATACGGCTGTCCGCGATCCTCCGGACAATGGGTATGGAAAAAAACAGGGATTGCGACAAAAGGTGCAAAACCACTTACAAGTTAATTATATAAATCGTCAAATACTTCCTTACTGCGATGGCTCCTCAGGCCTGTCCTTCTCATTCATCTCAAATACACGATATACAGAACACTCCGTTGCTCCCAAAGTTATTTATCCACAACGAAACACGGTCACGAAACCACCGTCTGGCAAAATGACACAAACTAAGTATGTCGAGAACAACTGCGTTATCACCGATAGAAACGGCATCGTTGAGAACATCCACCGCGTCCATGTCGCAGTCACAGACTCTCACGGCAACATCCTTTACGCCGTTGGCAACCCTGCTCGGGTAACTCTAGCCCGGTCGGCCGCCAAGCCTGCACAAGCTCTCGCTATCATCGAGACGGGCGGTTTCCAAGACGCAGGCTTTGATGAAATCGACCTTGCCCTCATGTGTGCGTCGCATAATGCAGAAAAAAGGCATGTTGAACGTGCTAGAAGCATGTTGATCAAAATCAAAGCGCACGAGAGCGACTACCGCTGCGGTGGACATGCTTCGCTAAACCCTGCTGTCAACCAAGACTGGGCCCAGAAGGGGTTGGATGTCACGGGCGGAATCTACAACAACTGCTCTGGCAAACACGCTGGCATTATTGCTGGCGCTCTCGCTCTAGGTGCCAGTATAACCGATTACCACAGTCCGGATCATCCGATGCAGGTTCAGGTGAAAAAGGTCGTTCAGGAGCTTTGCCCCGAGCCCAGTCTCGTTCAATGGGCCACCGATGGCTGTAATATTCCCGCTCCTGCATTTCCCCTCTTCTACTTGGCACATACCTTCGCTGTCTTCGCCGCCGGTGCAGATTCTGCCGAGCAAGAGGCTTCACCATCTCCGCGTACGAGAAATCTTTCCCGGATCTTCCGTGCGATGTCCAGCTATCCGGAGTTCGTGACAGGAGAAGGACGTTTCTGCACAGACTTGATGCAGGTGTACAAGGGGCAATTGTTCGGTAAGGTAGGTGCCGATGGATGCTATGGAGTTGGGATACGTGAATCTGAGCAGACTCTAAGCGTGGGGGCACGTGGGTCGTTGGGGATCTCTGTCAAGGTTGACGACGGAAATCTTGATATCTTGTACGCCGTGGTGGTTGAAGTATTGGAACAACTCAAGATTGGGACGTCAGACACAAGGCAAGCTTTGGAAAGCTGGCACCACTTCGAGAGAAAGAACACGATGGATGTTGTAGTAGGCTCTGTCTCTTTCGATTTCAAGCTACGGTCAACTGCCTGATAGAGAGTTCCCATTTAGGAAATGTATGAGTAATAGGGACGAATGTTTGTTAAGGGTGAGACATGTGAAGCGGGTAGTAGTAGGGCCACACTACCCTTGCGGGAATTCGCACCGATCCGGAGGTTCTAATGGCTATGGCTCTAAGGCAGAAAATGAAGGTTCTTCTTCGTTCAAAGTTTACCTCGAAGGAGAGAGATCATGGGACCAAGTAGAGTATGCCATTAGACCTAAGACAAGATGGGACAGGCTGAACTATAATAATAATAAATACTGTTTGTTTCTTCGTTTCAAAAGCATAATGACCTGGATTCCATAAAAGGTTATAGAGAGATGGAATGGAGCGCCGGCTTTATACTGGCCTACGACGCGCTGCCAAAAGCTCCTTCACATCCCCTGGCACTTTCGGCCGTGGTAGGAAAGACAAAATTGACATGTCGTATCTGTTCCTGAGTGATTCGATTGTTGGCTAGTTGCCTTTTCGTCGGTTGAACAATTCTTGTAATTTCTGGCCTATCTCTTGGTCATAGATTTGATGGGACTTAGGTCAGCACTAGATTAATGACTGGCGAAGACAAATTACTGTACCTTTGAAGCTGACTTGCAAAAGGTTTCGAGTTCAAAGTTGCAACTCCATTGTGCAACTTTTATAGGGTCGTCTTCACCCATGGCGAGTAAAGCGTGTGTAATGCTGTCTTAGTACTAAAGTATCAGTTATTGAGTAAGACAAAATAGAAAATAAGGAGCATGGACATACAGGTTCATGATCGATGGCGTTCGGTCAGAGATAGCAACCGAAGCCTGCCAACATGACGCTGTGAAAGGATATGTATTCTGCGCCAAGTTCTGATAAACAATTTGCATCAGTTGGCTAAGAGTCGTCTTTCGTATATGCGGCTCTACTATGGGGTTTGCCTCGGGCATAAGCTGCGCGTTGAAGGCCATGTCTATGTTCAAGAGGTAGAAGGGTGTTCAGTTCAGCTATTAAAGACAATTCTGAGAATAAAATGGAGGTTCTTGTATTACTTGAAAGACATACTGAAGAGTTAAGATGAAAGAAGATGAAGCAAGTGGCCATAAGTCCATTAGGCAGCAGTTGTCGGCTGAGCGCTGGTAACTGGCTGGCCTCTGCTGGCCCGCTGACATCCCCGCACCCAATTAGGTGGGAGTTCATGACCGCGGTTCTTGATCATCGAGAGGGTTAAAAATAAATAAGCTTGTCTAATCTCTTGAAATCGGAAGCAGAACTAGAAATGCATAGAGGGAAAATTAACCTTGGGTATTAATAAGCTCTTCTGCTCTTAATCTCCATGACACGGTGCAGATTGATTCACGCGACTCAACTTCCCGGATGAAGTCTTGGTTGGCTCAAGTCAACAGCTACGGGGCCGCACGACATAGCTCGAGATGAAGGAACTGAAGATCAAGGTAGCAGACATAGAACTACATATTCACTCCATATACATGGCGATGAAGCTCCTCTATAAAATCATTATGATACCTAGAGCAACGACCATGATAGAGATGGTGAACTCCGACGACAGCTTGATAGATCCACTATCGTATCCGATGTTGGATGAATCGTTCCCAAAGCCCACGGTGCGTAACCAAACAGGCGTCTCATCTCTAAGACTCAGCGAATCCGAATGATATGCATCGATAACCCCAGAGACACGAATCTGAATAAAGCCATGCGCACCAGGGCTACCTGTTTGAGGCCCTGACCACTCAGTCGTCGCATTAGGCCACACATATGGACTTGCAGAAAAGACAGCGTCCATAGTCAAGTTCGCTGTCTTGTCATCGAACAAGACACTAATATCGGGCCATCGAAAGTCATCCCAGTCCTCCGCCTGCCAAGATCGGTACTCCTCTATACCAACTCTATAGTCACCGCTTAGCTCGGTGGTGTTACACACTGGCATGGTGAGGTTTAGACTTGACGAGTAGGATTCGGGGATGTTGCGTTGAAGTAGGGCGCTGATGTTGTAAGCTCCGGAATTGGTCTGGGTAGTGGTGAAGTTGAAAATATCAGGGCCTTTGCCCTCTTGGGGTCGCGAATAACCATCTGGGCTTGGACTGCATGAGGGTTAGAAGATTTGATATAAACAATGTATGAGAGACGGTTGACTGACTGCACAGAATATAGGGGAAATTGCAGCCCCCCGGGCTGAGATGAATACGTAAAGTCGGTGCCCAGAGAGGATACATTGAACCCCGCTGAGGATTTTGGGATGAGCGTCAGCCAGAAAATAACAGAGTTAATCCCAGCGTTCCATTTTCCTTTCTCAAGAATACTGAGAATTGCGTCGTATTTAACAATTTGGGTCGAGTTCTTTAGCTCAGGACACAGATTATCCGTGTAGTTGGGGCCGAAAATGGTCTCGTTCCAGACGTCTCCAAAGATGGGTCTCAATTCGACTTCTGCGGTCGCGTTGTAATACCTATCGCGAGACCATTTAGTCTAGTCACCACCACAATCTTTTACCGCGTAAAACTCACGATCCAACCCATTGATAAAAGTCGCCGAGACCTGTGACATTGCGAGGACGGTAGTTTGTAGAGTTGTCGTAGTACTCGTCGTCTTTCGCGAGGCATAGCGTCAGCAGACAGAACAGGACTGCATACAGCTGCACTATTCGATTAAGGCCCAACATTATTGCTCATATTGTATGTAAAGAACGGAGTGAACTTGCGATGGATGCAGGAACAATGCGAGTTATATCCGTCATCTACCCAGTATTGGATGCGCCAAGGTGGTACGGTTCATCTCGCTTAGCCTGTTCTGTGGGCATTCAGCCTGACTTTTATGCATCCAATTGGCGCCAAGCCGACATCAATCCACTTAACGGCCAAGAAGCCGGCTTGGCTGTCAGATTGGCATAATTAGCAAGTCAATCACACTAGTTCTTGAGAATAGGTAGTATGTTCAAGATATATAATAGAGTAGGTTATAAGTGCGGCATGAACTAACTTCATTTAAGTTTATCGTTAGAGGGTTAATTAACCCCCATTCCATAAATCAATCCAGGACTTTCCCTCCTTGGCAATTCAGCACGGCTTGCTCTCCAAGACCGTACCAAGCTAAACGCTGTTAAAATCGGATCAATTACTTATTAGAATGCCAGATTCTGAGTCTCCAGTTAATCGAGATGAACCACTTCTCCTAGCTACCATTCCTGTCTTGACATCTACGTCAATTCTAAAAAGACTGACGTTTGGTTTTCAACACTACCGGTAATCTAACCGCTTTAGCTTAGTTACCGGCAGTGGGAGAGTCAAAAGGGGAGATAATAGTTAGCGTTAAGAGTTTTATCCTTTTTAGGCATACGGCAGTCATGTCTATAGGCTCTTTCATCTTAGTTACGTTTTGAGGTCCACACAGCTTACTTGATTGCCGAGAATCGGCAGTGGAAGAGACACCAATATGATTTACAGATCACTCCAGTTCACACGAAATCCTTGATTTAACCTCAAGAAGAACTGACGTTATTGATTCTGACTTGATGAATAAAACAGTTAGTTTTTCTTTAATCGTCTGCAGTCATAAGCGTATAACATCAAACTAATGTATCGCAACCTTCAAGCGTCTTGAGACGACTTGACCTTCAACCCACTCCATTAGACCCTCCTAGCATTCCAGACCTTGATAGTGTTGTCGCTCTCTACTGTGATCTCCACGGGAAGTGAGGGGAATGTGGATATTGAGCCGGCCATGTGATATCGGAAATGCACTTATAAGGAAAAGGTGTCCAAGTTGCCGTTTTATCCGCCTGTCTTGGCCCACCTGGTTTGGGGGTTCTAAGAGACTTTGACTTTATAGATCTTATGCTGATATATAAGAGGCTATATATCTTTAAATCTACAAAGTCTAGTCCTCTATTACCTCTTCATCTCAGGACCTGTTCTTAATCTGAATATGTCAGAACTAGTAAGGTTGCTTAAATTGTCAATATTCGCTTCTAATCTATATCCTCAATACCCCCCACGTCTCGATCTCAATGACTCGAAGAACTAACAGAAGCCGCTTAAGAATATTGCCGGTTTTTAAATAAGCTCAGACTATCACCTTCGGGATTCTCCCCGATGGCGTTCATCCTTGTACGCTCTTCTACTAGGGTACCCCAAACCATGTTTTCAGCCAACCACTTTGACACATTATGTTGCATGTGATCCGGGGCCCCAGATTCCCCCGCACATTATGGACAGATCAGTGGGGGTTGAGATTTACTTGCAGGTTTAAGCGGCATTCCCTATTGCCCTCTCTTAAGATATAAAGGTGCTTCGCACCTGCGACACTAAAGATCTACAGTTCTTGAATCTAGCATTCTCTAAGTCTAAGTTTCTATTCGAATCTCAATTACCTTAGTTTGAGTTATTAGGTATCATGTCGAAGAACGTTAATGATGGCGATGTCGCCGCTGCTCCTGCAGCTGAGCACGCTGACCACATAGACAACATCACTCCTGTCAAGGAAGCCGATAAAGCAGCTCTGTTCCTTAAGGAAATGTCCGTAACTGGACCGATAATTTTCACGCCCGAGGAAGAACAGGCCGTTCTCCGAAAGATCGACTGGAGAATCCTGCCCCTCATCCTCATAGCATATTTCTTCCAGCAACTCGACAAGTCTACTCTTTCGTACTCGTCTGTTTTTGACATGACCACCGACGCCAATCTCCACGGGACACAGTTTTCATGGCTTGGTTCGTCTCTATACCTTGCCCAGCTGGTCGCCCAGCCTCTTGCTGCCTTGACGCTTGTCAAGTTGCCTACTGGAAAGGTCATCGCGGGTGCTATCTTCCTCTGGGGTTCGTCCCTTTGTATAATGAGTGCTTGCACGACTTTCAAGACGCTTCTGGTTATGCGATTGTTTTTGGGAACCTTCGAGTCTCTTATTGGTATGCTATGTTCCAACCACCAAGCTCATATTATAGGGAGTTTGGGAATTTTGTTGACATGCTTATAGCTCCCTCTCTTATTGCTGTTACACAGATGTGGTGGAAGAGAAATGAACAGACTCTGCGTACCTCGTACTGGAGTGGTATGAACGGATTGACGTTCATAATCGGCAGTCTCTTCACATTCGGACTTGGTCACATCCAGAGCAGCACTCTCTTCTCTTACCAGGTAAGATTCTCCAGAGAAACGAAGATTTCCCACTCACTGAGCCGTAGATAATCTTCCTCTTCTGCGGCCTTCTTACCGTCGCCTACTCAATCCCCGTTTACTTCCTCATGCCCGACTCCCCGATGGAAGCCAAGTTTCTTAGCGATAGAGAAAAGGTTGTCACTATCGAAAGACTCCGATCAAATCAAATGGGTATTGTTTCCCGGCAATGGAAGTGGGAGCATGTGAAGGAATCCATTCTTGATCTCAAGACCTGGTGCTGGTTCTTCCTCGTCATCACCATTTCCATCCCCAGTGGTGGTATTAGCACTTTCGGATCACTCATCGTCAAGTCCTTTGGTTACAACAAGTTCCAGACCATCCTCTTCAACATACCCTTCGGAGCAGTCCAGATGTGCGCCATTATTGGGTCCGGCTGGCTCGCCACCAAACTTGGCCGTAAGGGTCCTATCATTATGCTTCTTTGCATTACTCCCATCGTTGGATGTGTCTTGCTTCTTAAGATCCCCCACACTGATGACAAGAAGGGCATTTTGCTGTTCGCCTACTATATTGCAAGTCCTTCAAGACCCTACCGATCATCGAGAGCATTGTTAACAAGGCTTCTAGATCTCCGTCTACCCCGGAATCACGCCCCTGATCTTTGCTTGGGAGGCCCAAAATACCGCTGGTGATACCAAGAGAAAGGTCACCACTGGTGTCATGTTCGTTGGCCTATGTACTGGCAATGTGAGTGACTTTGACTAACCGCACTTGTTACTGCATATGTTGACCAATCTCACAGGTGATTGGACCTCTCCTCTACAGTACTGACCAAGCTCCCCTTTACCGCAAAGGCCTCATTTCCAACTTGTGCATGTTTATCCTTGTCATAATTCTTACGGCGTAAGTAATTCCATGACACCTGCCTTGCTTACACAGTTAATTGACAGACAAAAGTATCGTAACCCTCTATCTTTTGTTCCTCAATAAGTCCCACGCCCGCAGGCGCTTAGCTCTGGGCAAGTCAGAGGTTATTGTCGATCGATCCATGCTTCAGAGTTCTGTTGCCGCTGAGCTCGACAATAATGAAGAAATGGTGGCACATGATCATGACTTTGAGGATATGACAGACCTCAAGAATGAGGATTTTATCTTTGTGTATTAAGGTTCGAGGATGCCTATCCTTTATTGGGGAACAAATGCCGATAAAGACTTGCTTTTAGTATATTCAGATATTTTCTGGCTCTGATGTTACCTGCCTCAGCTGGCAGGTGGCATGTCACCTGTTTAGAGTGCTCTCGGGTGCAATACCGAGACCTGGAGCTTTTTGAAGCTGATCTACACCGTGTCGAATGATATAAACATTGGGTGACGGCGTATCAAAAGAAGAGTTATGACATATCTAGACACCTCGCGATTGTTGCGAATAGAGTTTCCTTTCCCTTCCTCAACATAACACAAACAAGGCGTCATGCTCCACGCCCAAACACAGCAACAAACTCAATACAAAGTCAACTCATCATACAACTGTATCCACGCACCCTGATAGATACCCAAGTCATCAAGTGACCTTGATGCGCAAGCAGACATCACCTATATAGAAGGAGGGTTTGCCCAGGCAAACTTGTTTCATGCTGCCCAACTCTGTACCATCTCATCTCCAGCATCAGTCACCATGGAGTTCAACATCAACCGCGACTTCAGGATTTTAATGAGAGGCAAACCCAACCGACCGGACGCGGATAACTTTGACAGAGAGAGTGACCGCCCCCGATCCCTTCTTCTAGACAAGGTCATGCAAGGTCGACCCAGGGCATCCAGCTGCAAGCTTCTCCGCCTCCCCGCCGAGATCCTTGCCAAGGTCGTTGACTCGCTAGACGACACGGCATCGCTGGAATCCCTCGCCGAGGTCAACAGTGATTGTCAGCAACTTGCTTGTTGCTCTCATTTTGCACAAGTCACTTTCGATTACAGCCTCGAAGCAAAACGATTTGCATTCGATCTCGTGGAGGACAAGAAGGCTAGATCCATTCGTGGTTTTTGCATCCGCAAAGTTATATGGGCACCTGACCCGCAACATGTCGCGAACAACCATCGAGAGCTCTATGAGGCATTCTACGACGAAGAGGTTGAACCACTCACCGACGAACAAGAACAGGTTCTCTATGATGAGGCGTGTGCGGAGTACGTCGAGGCGCGTGCAGCTACAGTCGAAGCTATCTCATCGTTACCCAATCTTGAGACCCTCGTCTGGAAAGATGAGTTTTCTCTGGATAAGAACTTTTTCGAAAAGATAACGCGCTGCTCGGCGCGACATATCGAGCTGGACAGGCCGGCGATTGATGACGCGTGGTCTTTGACGCCACCTCTTACGCCTTCGACTTGGCCGCTCAGGTCTCTCAAGCTGGACGTTAGTTTGGCACACGACAAATTGAGAGAGATTAAAAATAAAGGCGAGACGGGAACGCATCCGATGACGAGATTTTTCTCGACTTTGTTTCATCTCTGTTCGTCTACCCTCGAGTCTCTGACGTGGACTTATTCGGGAGAAATCAGAGATAAGGACGTCCCTATTTCGATCGGAGAGACAGCTGTGTCATTTCCTCGCCTGCGATACTTGAAGCTCCGATGCGTCAAGCTCGACAGCGTTGCCATATCGTCTTTTCTCACGGCGCACCTCACGTCTCTTGGCTTGGACGAAATGGTACTGACTAATCCCTCGACCTCTACTTGCGAGCCTTTACGAGATCTTGAGGACTTTGCTGTTTCTCATCCGCCAACAGAAGCTCCAGCTTGTGAGCGCATCGCAGAGTTCATCTCGCAGCATACGGGATTGCGCAGACTATATTTCCAAGAGAACCTGGAAGGAATTAAGTATCTGGATAATATCATTCTCCCCACACTCAGCGGCCTTGATTTTGGCAATCTCAAATCTTTATACCTCGCATGGGGAAAAACTCAAATCCCCGACGAGTCCCTCCAAATGATTGCACGACTTGCTTCTCTAGAACAACTGAGTCTCCGTGCTGGAAGACCTTGCGAATGGAAATACTACTGGGATGTAGATCATGACAAGCTCCGTCATCACCTCCGCCCGCTCCAAAGACTCACCAAGCTGGCATTGGCCCACGACACGTATCCCCTTGACGTGGATAGCCTCCCCACCGGATTCTACTACCACTGTCCCATACCACCCGAGTCTGTGGAGAAAGCCAACGCGAGACCCGAGCTTGATAGGGAAGAGATGACTGACGGAGTGGAGGAATACACGACGAGATGGGAGAGGACCCATCGGAACCGTATGCTTGATCAAGCTGAGCAGTACGCTGCCATCTTTCCGAAACTTGCGTGGATGTTTTGTGGGCAGCGGCCGATGGAGTTTGTGAGAGCGTCTGAGGGAAAAAACGGGCTTCCAAAAGCAATACCTTTGACTAAGGAGAGGGACCAGTGTCGTACATATCTAGAGACACTTTTTAAAGCCTCTGACTAGATAGCCAGTGACCTCACAGAAACTATTAATTGATACGATCTTCGAGACTTTTTTCAGGACGCGCTTGGTAATGTTGTTATTCTTTGATATTGAATGAGTTGCTTACAAAGTATGAATCTGCCTTCTTGAGAATCCTGCTACTGGCCCTGAAATTTGTGGCTACCCTAGAAAGAGCGCGTTTCTCTGCTAATGAATGAATAGCCACGAACAGTTCAACAGTGTCTGCCATCTTGTCGATTCAGATAATAATTACAAGATCACCACAGATTCGTTGACACTGAATCAGTACAACTTTTGTCGCAGAAGTGAAGTTGCAGGTATATAGAGTGTATTTCTAGTGTACACCTGGCATGGGCAAATAATCTTAATCATATAATATTGGAGAACATATATGTAAATCAGCGGCGGCTCAGAAAATCGCATCATACAGTCTGTATAGCCAATACATTATATAGCCCGTCCCGTCCATAAGAAGAAACTATGTACTCGCTATAGCGGATTTGTGATTGAACGTGAGTAGAAGTTGTAGAGATACTGGACATTAGAGATAAGCGATAAGATAAGATAAGATAAGAAGATCCAAATCTCCATTGGAGCAACTGTGCTAACAATATTTACGAAAAGAATTGAAGGACGCCAATCTCAATCAGCTCCCAGTCTTGAACTGTTTTGATCAACGTCAAGACGCAGTTGGACATTCTTCAATTGAGATTGCGAACCGGCATGCTGGGCCACCTAAGTCAGCCCCTGCTCATAAATACTGCACTATCTCAGACGAGCACCAGGAATCAATAGTTCTCGGCGCGACATCTCCCGATACAACGTAGCACAAATACGATACTTCAGATCCCGAATCTCCCATCAATCAAGCACATGGGGAATTCGAAATCACAGACCCACGGCATCAAATCTCAAAGAATCCACAGCAACAAGATCCTTCGACAATTCCGACCTATGATTTGCTACCAAAGGATGCAGTCGTTAGCGTGTGCTATACGCCGAGGCTAGAACCCTGCTCAGGACCAGGTAGACGGTTCGAGCAGTCGTACCGAAATCTTGGTACCTGAGCAGTCGATCAGTGGATTCAGGGATCCATGGTGAAGAATCTGGGCCGCGAGATCTACTTCGAAAAGAGGGGTGGTAGGGAGGCCTATCTCTAGACTATATATTGTATGTCACTGGTCCTCGGAGGTAGACGTTTCCAGTTGGACCGGGGCGTTAGTTCCGCGACTATCCAACAGCGTACTAGGTATCTGCAAACAGCTATCTTACCTTAGCCTACAAAGATACCCAATGTCAGGTGAGCAAAGTCACATGCTGATCAAGTCAGCCCATCTCCCGGCGATTCGCGATGTAACACCAACAGCCCTCACCTATCGCTGATCACCCTCCGGTAACACACGTTCCCGAACATCGGGTCCCAAGATGCACAAAGTAAAAAGTCCGGGGCAGTACGGAAGTCAAAGCGCAGCAAGGGTCCTCTGCGAGATTTACTTCCTCGGGAGGCGAAAAAAAAGAGAAACTTGCAATGGAGACTAGCGGAGTTTTGTATCTCCCCGGTGGAAACTAATGCACCTAGACCTTAGTGTGAACTCTGTTGATGGGCAAAAGCCACGAGATGGAATGTCTGCCACGTTTTTGTCTCAAGGGAGAAGGTCGTTAAACCAGCCCTACAGAAACAGAGTAGAATAGCGGTTTGAATTGAGGATGCCACGTTTTTGTGACAGTTTGGCTTGGGGGATGTTGTGCCGGTTTTGCAGGCTGAGGAAGGGAATGTTATCAGCCACTGCACTAGACTACCGTGGCTAGCGTGGGTTAGAGTCTATCGACATAGACGAGTCATGAGGGATCCATTCTCATCGCGCCGCAAGATTAGATTGAGGGCGACTCAACACCAAGAGCGCCACTGTATACGATGAATAGTGTCTTTTTCTCAGCATCAGTTCTGGTGTCGACAGTATCTGACTCAATGATGCTTGATACACGTGGGCATAATCTCCTTAGTTGTGATGCCCCTCAGAACGCCGACGAGAGCCAGACTGCTAAGGAGGCTGAAAGCGCAAAGGCCTGCCGTAAAGAACACACTCAAAAGCGGCATACGTGTTCGCATTGAAGAACTCAATCTCTTAATATTATCAACAGCATAAAACTTCGTCACACCCTTCATCAACTCTCCCAGCATTGACTCGCGATGATCTCTACAGACGCCGCAATTCTTCGGATCGTGCCAAGTTCACCGTTCTCGCTACCCCGCATCCTCGGCATTTCCTCCGCCGAGATCCAAAACGACACTCTGCCTAACAATACTTGTTCCAGTTAGAACCCCAATCTCATCAAAATCACAGGGGATGGTGCACTGTTGACTCGTGCTGGGAAAAAACAAGGCAAACAGGTACGATTACTAAACAAATACTGGGTATCAAGGCGCCAGCGTGTTAGCGTCGTCTCATAAAATTATAACGCTCAGATACAAAATGCCCGTGAGTAAAAAGTATATTCTATTCAGCAATTTGTGCTGTGCTTCGATCCTTTGGAATGCTTGGCTGAATCAAACCGTTGGGCGAACAGACGGTGGGAGATCTACGGCGGGACATCGCGAGCATCTTGATCATAAATGACAGAAAAGAAATACCAAGACACTAGAAAAAGCCAATCTAAAATATAAGGGGGTAACAGAAAAAAGGATCCACGATTCCCATTGATCTGCAGCAGCTGTGAGTTGGAGTAAGCTTAGCGGGGTACCCAATGACTCGGTCAATTTTACACCGACAAGGCTTCAGGGGATTGGAGCCCAATGCGATAAACAAGGCGGCCGATTTGCGAATATCTGAGTTTGTGGGCAAGGATTTGGGCCTGAAACTGTGGTGATGTGCTTTTTGACGCTTAGACTGCAGAGAAGCGACAGTCTTCCATCATCTGGGGTACAGCAATGTCTCACTGATACCCTCATAATGTAAAGACACTTTGTCTTATTGCTCATGTAAACACTCTTGGCACTCGATATGTCCATTGAAGCCAGAAATATCCATCCTCATGATTCAGGGTTCATCCATGAACATACTTTCTTAGCTGTTTGTCCATCTCATTTGGCCTCCCAGTCTAGCTCCCCAGCCTAGTCTCGGGGCGACAGAAATACGAGAGACCATTCCAACCACTCACGACACACTACGATGAAACCAGATTTGCTCATCCTTTTATTCTGTCCCCCGCCGTGTTCGGCATCTAACTAGCTCCTCACGCCGTTAGGTCCCAACGCAAGCCACTTCAGCCTCCAATGGTGATCGGCAGTAGAGCTAAAACAGGGGGCTTTTCGTAGCTAGTCAGTTTACTACCGAGACTACTGCATCTGCTGCAGATTCTGCAAGCCTGTTTCTTAAATCCAAGCAAGGAGCCTGTTCCCTTTTCTTTTTTCCACATTCCTTTTTCAGCTGTGGCATTATCCGTTTACAGCAGCTGTTATATCCTCCTCTCTTTTGTCTTTTGTTGGTTCGACGTCAAGATGACAGGAAGAGGCTTCCTCGTCCCCGACAACTATGTCGACGATCTTCCCAATGAGACTGACATGAACATCGCCTCCATCGCCTGGGGCTTGTCGCTGGGCATCACGCTCTTTAACATCGCAAAGGCGATTCGACAGACGAGATCTGCGTGGAATCGAAGGAAGAGGGTCACCAGTTACATTGCGTTGGTTTGGGCCGAGATCATCTCGAGTTTTATCTTGGGTGTTATGTGTTGGTTTTATCTTCGGGGTGATATTGAGCCGAGCATGCAGTTTTTCTTCTTCATCAGTAAGACCACCAAATGCCTAGGGAGACGAGAGTATGTGCTAACAGTGATAGTCGTCTGGTGGTCAACGCAAGTCCAGTGTCTTATCCAAATCATCATCAACCGAGTTTCGCTATTGATGGTTGTTCGATCCAACGGTACCAAGCTTAAATGGCTCTGCTTCCTTATCCTTCTGGCTATCAACATCAGCGTGTTCTGCATCTGGGTCCCCGCTCGATTGCAGATTAGCGAGGGCTATATCCACCTGAACAACATCTGGGATCGATGCGAGAAGGTCATTTTCGGTATTATGGATGCTGCTCTGAACTTCTACTTCATCTATGTCGTCAAGCAGCGACTTGTTGCCAACGGTCTACATAAGTATACCCGTCTGTATCAGATGAACATATTTTTGTGTGCTATCTCCATCGCTTTGGATGTACTCCTCATCTGCATGATGTCTCTGCCCAACGGCTTTGTGTAAGTCCAACACCAGCCGAGAGTGTTTACCTATACTGACTTCCTCCAGTTACATTCAGTTCCATCCCCTTGTCTACCTTCTCAAGCTTCACATCGAGATGAACATGGCCGATCTGATTGGCAAGGTCGTCCGCGCCGGTAACAACGATCAACGCGGCGGCCACGACTATTCCTCACGATCGCGAACGACAGGAACATCGCGGCCTCACGGCACACGATTTGGTCAGACTCTGGCCAGCGCGCATCACCGAACACATATTGAGCTCGGCGAGGAGGATGAGTATGAGCTCAAGGAGCGTGAGAAGATTGAGGGTATCAAGAAGACTGTCGTCACGCAGATTGTGCATCAGAATCAACAGCAGGATGATGATAGTGAATCTACTGCCGAGGAGCATAACGATCGTGCTGTTAGCGAGGCCAGCTCGACTAAGCATTTGCATCAGCGGAATCATAGCGGTGTTTAGACCAGGGCATTTCAAGTAGAGGAATGATACATGCGAGGGATATACCCAATAGAATATTTATATAGATTTTTTTTAATGTTAATGAATGGCTAAAGGCTTATTGATCTTCACGTCTGTTCACAGTTATTGTCTCTTGATGCCTTGACATGATGCAATTGATGAGCAAATGTACTGTTCATACCTTTTGAGCCGTGACTTTTGATGAAGATAATGGAATCACTTGGTGGAGGTGACCTCGCGGATTATTCCGACCCCGCCGAGGTAACCGTAGCACCCGAAAGCTTCGCCGAACGATTCAAGCCACATTCATCCTAAAAATCAATAAATCCAGCTAATCTAGTCAGGACGTTGCAGGATTCTAGGCAACCAGACTAAAAACCCTCCTCGGGGGGAAATAAAACACAGACCTCAAGACTGACCATGCTAAAAGGATATTTACTAAATTACTTAGTATAATATAAGAAATAAAATATAAGAATATTACTATTAAATAAAGAAAATCTTATTAATTATTCTTACTTATATATATTTTAAAGGGTATTTTTATTTTATTTTCTTAATTAGAATAAAAATAATCCTACTTAAGTACTTGGGGTCTGTGTTTTATTTCGCCCCCCTAGACCCTTTAAATGAAACAGGGTCTACCCATCATGACTCTCGCCGCGCGTCCCGTGATCAACGCTCCTAATAACTCAATTCAAGCCGGC